>NW_028281038.1:370000-462767 GCF_059751285.1 Brachycentrus maculatus | reverse complement strand
TACCTACACTTCATGATACAAACTCGTCCATTCATATTTTTTTAAATATTTTTAATTAAGAGTATTAAGGGAGGAGGTTCGTTCATATTGTGATATTAATATAAATAATATTTAATAATAGGTAGCGCTAAACCCAGAATCCGTGAAAAAAGATTAGGATATACTAAAAATCTTATATCCGCCTCCGCGGTGCAATGGTTAGCCTGTTTAGTTTTAATTCTAGAGGCCCCGGGTATAATTTCCGGAGGGGAGGTCAAATGATTTTTTCACAAGTGATTTTTTCACTCTAATATTTATTCAATGTTATCCTGGACTGGAACCTGAAGCGCAAGGCTGATGTGTAAACAGTCAAGATAATACAGCGTTTATACGATGCAGTGCCCTGTGCATCATTGGGGTGCGGATAAGGGTCTAAAGTGAAGTGAAGATGTAAAATACTTTCTCATTCATTTTCATTTAAAACGGAACATTCTGTTTATGTTTCCTACACATTGAAGACTTCTTATTTTCATTTTCTCTTCTCTCCTCTTCCCGTGGGTCAATGGGGAAGTCCTGTTTCCTCCTTCACTCCCAGCCCCCTCCCACCCGACAGTCTCTTGTTGCAGGATCCTTATTGGCTAGACCGATTCCCTACTCACTCATCCGTTATCCTCTCTAATATCCTGTGATTTACGAATGCCCATATTTCAAAGGAGTTGGATCAAATGCATTTTCGTTTTGATCGATTCGCTTTCACTGATATATTGATAATTTTCACTAATAACCAACTGACATGAAGTATTTATTACATCCCAAAGTAGTGATTGTCCTGACAGTGATAGTGAGTCAACCCATTGCAACATTAAGAGCTCTTGTACACAACACAGAATTTTACTTACGGCAGTTTGTTTTTTTTGTTTTTTTTTTTTTATTGATTTTTTTTTTAATAAAAGCGACTACGACAGTTTAGCGTGATCGAATTATCATGCACCGATCAAGCGCACCAATCCGAAGAAAGACGGCCAAAAGCACAAGCCAATCATCCATTTTATCATGCTAACCAGACTGCCGTATAGTGCACAAGCGCCCTGACTCACAAAGGGCCTTTGTCCACTACACGGAATTATACGGAATGTTACCGTCCGGCACGTCAGTTGGCGTTTTAAAACGACGATCGGCTTGGATTGGCTTGTGCTTTTGTCCATATTTTTTCGGATCGGTGCTCTTGATCGGTGCGTGAACACGTTGCGCGTAATTACGATCACGCCAAACTGTCGTAGACTTTTTCATTTTTCAAAACCGGACTGCCGGACGGTGAAATCCCGTATAGTGGACAAGCGCCCAAAGCCGGCGATTCGCCGGTTTGACTTTGAAGTGATTTTTTTTTCATTAAAACTGAATGATAATAACATTCACGACTCTGAACTGAACACACTCTTCCAAAACTACCTGACGATTAGCTATAATGATCTAGCTTACGAACAACAATAAAATATGCTTTTATGTTTATTCATTCAAACCCTTATCCGCACCCAATGGTGCATAGGGCACTGAATCATATAAACGCAGTGTTATCTTGATCGTTAACACATGAAGGAAAGGTGATCAGCCCTCCACTTTAGGTACCAGTCCAGGGTAATATTGAATAAATATTCGAGTGAAAAAATCACTTATACTTATTTGATCCCCCCCTGTGAATCGAACCCGGGACCTCCAGAACGGTAGCCTAGCGTGCTGACCATTACACTACGGAGGCGGACAAATGTTATTTATGTTTAACAATTATTATTTTGTGAGTAATTTAGTTTTAATGCTATTGTAATAAAATTAAAACGTGTCAAAATTAAAAAATGTGTTGTAAGAACAAATTTTTTCGTCTTTGTTAGTGGTGAAATGGGATCAATAAAAATAACACACAAAAAAACACAATTAATAATGATAATAATAAATTTTATCACCCACAAACAAACACAATAAATAATAAGTCCCTCTCCAAGCACAAGAGGTTGCTTCTTTATTGAAGAGAATAGCGTTTACGAATTTTAAAATCTTCAAAGTAAAAATGTCTAGAAAACGTTTTAAATTATTTACAATAATTAAATACGTTTTATTAATTAATAATGACAGAAAAAAAAACTTTATTTTTCACCCAAACCGATGTATATTAACTTATATGCTACATTATGTAGTTGAGAATTTTTCCATCATAGACTTGAATGCAAAGTATAATTTTAAATATTAAAAATTATAATAATGACAGATTTTTTTTTTTTTTAAATTATAATTCAATTTTAAATGTGACTAAATTTTTACTTTGTCACCCAAACCGATATATTCGAATCTATATGCTACAATGTGTAGGTAGTTGAGAATTTTCCCAACATACTCTTGAATTCAAAGTGCATTTTTAACTCAATAAATTCCCTTGGATAGTGTTAATTGAAGTATTCCCGCTCTGGAATGGCACCCTGCTACGTCACCGGAAGTGCCTGCTGTTTCCTGTTTGTATACTTCCGCCCGGAAGCTACAAAAGGAAGCGACAGTTAGCGTCTCCGAAGGTAAGAGATATCTGGAATGTTCGCACGAAATTTCTATCATTGCAGGTAAATAGGAGGAAACTGTTACTTACAGATCTTGTTTTAAGATCTGTTTACATCTGAGTTATGTTGTGATATTACTGGAAGCGGAGAGGTTGAAACTACAAGTGTTCAAAAGGCAAATGTGGAGGTCCTCACCAAAACGTTACATTTCCAATTATGAATTATCTTGAAAATTTAGAAATCCAAAAAAAAACTGAATTCTAATAATAATTTATTAAATAATATATTGTTTCAAAATTCTTCACCATTGCTTTCCATTCTTCCTTTGTTTTCAAACTCCGTCTCTTGACTAACCCCTTCCCCTTACTTTCCCCTCTCCTTATTTATAGAACAATTTTATATTTTATATTTTAGTTATTATACAGACCTGAATGATGGAAGTTTAACTTCTGAAACATGTAGTCTATAATAAAACTCAAGTGGTAAAAAACGAAGTGTTTTCTTTAATCATTGTTACATTTCCAATATTGCACAAAAAAACTTTAAATGCCAATATGCTCTGTTTACTGTATTCTATCGAAATCTTAATTAAAGTTGCGACAAAATGTGACCAATGTGCGTTAAATCGATATGAAATCATTAAATCGCACCAAAACGTTACAGTTTTACAAGCTAGAATTCCTAACTAACTAACTAACCATCACGCCGCTTCCCCGCAGGGGTAGGCAGAGAGAATCGAACGCCACACCACTCTGTCTTTGCAAACATTCTTTGCCTCTTCTACATTCATGCATCTTTTCATACATACCCGACGATTATTACGACTCCTGACCCGGCCGCTTTCAAGTATTTGACATACCTGATTGTGCCAAGTTTTCCTCGGTCGTCCTCTGCTTCTTTTTCCAACTACATTCGCCTCATAAATTTGTTTAACCGTTTTTTCTTCACTCATACGCTCCACATGTCCAAACCATCTCAACACACCTTTCTTAATTTTATCGATAATGCTTATCTCAGCCTTACATTATTTCCTTATTTCATCATTCGCTTCCGCTGATAGATTTTTATTTGCTAAAACTGATTTTAGTGCACCATTCACTCTGTTCCCAGCATTCACTCTCCTTTCTATGTCTTTATCAATCTTTCCATCCCTAGAAAACATACTACCCAAATATATGAAATCATCTACCCGCTCCAAAATCTCCCCATTTACCAATATTTCACACTCAGATCTACATTCATCTCTTTCAAAAACCATGATTTTGGATTTTGAAAAAGCTAGAATTCCTGATTACTTAAAATCATTTATAATGGGAATGTAGCGTTTTGGTGAGAACCTCTTTATCTGTAGTTCTCAAAACTGATCGTGTTTACATGAATTTAAATCAAAAATGGTTGTGTACCATAATATTACTGTGAATCTGTCCTTTTAATATTCGCACGATCCGTTGCTCTCCGACATTTTGTATTTCAGGGACAAATTACATTAAATTTTGAGAGCTCAGAGCATTCCATCTCCAAGGAACGAGGTATAACTGTACTTTTTAATTACGCAGTAACTAGTATTATTTTACGGAAAATACTCAAAGGATAAGTTTTAATGACGACAAAACGTGACCAATCCTGCGTTAAATCGATACGAAATCATTAAATCGCACCAAAATGTAACAATTTTACAAGCTAAAAATTCCTGATTACTTAAAATCATTTATAATGGAAATGTAACGTTTTGGTGAGGACCTCCACAAATGTGATCGGAAATTAGTGTTTTAATCAACAGCCCGCAACAAAATTTCTTTAAACCCAAGTAACAGTTTATGTAATTACATTTTTTGCTTAAAACACCGTTTTTTGTACCGAAAATATGTTTTTCTTTGAAACTAATATATGGTTTTGAAAATAATTGAGTTTATGAATGGTCAGGAGTTTAAAAAAGTATTAAATGCATTAAGTCTCCAAATTCCAATATAATAAATAATTTAAAAAAACTTCAGCAGTTTTGGCTTTTAAATACTAAAACGCGTGATTTTTTATTTATTGGTTCGATAAATATTTCCGCGATCAATGGCCAAATCCGTCAATACTTAAATCAATAATTCAATAATAAAAGTTTTTTATTTCTTTGTGAAGAAAACCCAGATTTAACAAGTATTTGGATAAAAACTCAATATATTGCGGACATACTTAACTAATAAGTTAAGGTGATATTCGCAAACACAGAATTCATTCCACCGGAGACCACCGGGAAGGTACATGATTGTTCATGCCCGAACGATTTTTAAATAATTTAAGTTGGATATTTTTTTGTTTTTTAGAGTATAAAGAGAAAATATTTTTATGTATTTTTTTTTAAATTCCTTAAATTTCAATAACGCTTCCCTTTTCAAAATCATTTAATTATTTCGAAGAAAACTTTATTTTCTTAATGCAAAATTAGTGTCAAAAAAATAATTGCGTAAAATGAGACCTGGATATAGAGAAAATTAAGTTGTGACTAAACAAATGCTGGCCCTTAAAAAATAGTAGTATGTATTTACCAAGTAAAAAAAAAATAATTAAAAAAAAAATTTGAATATATACTTTCGATTATTTTAATGACATTATTATTTTCATGTTATTAATCATAATTTCATGTCACTCTTCAAAAATTCTTAAATTTTTTTCAAATATTAAATTAGGGTGGAATGTTCCCCATCAATGAAGGTAAGGAAAATAAGGGTAAATTGGCACACGAATACTGGGCCTTAATACATATATACAGGCATACATATATATATATATATTATTTTTTGACATCTCATCAAAGATGAAGAAGAATATGGAAGTCTGTTCCCCATCAATGAAGGTAAGGAAAATAAGGGTTAATTGGCATACGAATACTGGGCCTTAATACATATATACAGGCATACATATATTTATACATTATTTTTTGACATCTCATCAAAGATGAAGAAGAATATGGAAGTCTGGGCATTTACGGGGCTTACGACCGTCATAGGCTGGTTTAAGTGATCACTTTATACACGTGTAACATTCACCAATTCTACCCATTATTGACAACCACACTACTCAAATTCTTGGAAGTTCTATATATATGAACCAATTTAGAAACCTTGTTCATGAATCACTAGAACTTCACTAGAGACATCTATTGGTGAGATGTAAAGAAGCTTTTTATTAAGCTGAAACTCTTATATTAGTATGTGAGATCCGAATCCTGGATTATAATCACACACATGAGAAACGCCAGAAAATACCATTTTCATTTTTATTATTAAGCTTATAATTTGACCAGATAATTTATTTACAACATTTTGAGTGTGTCCAAATACTTGTTCACAAAATCTGGATTATCTCCAATTACAGGAGTTATTTTCATATTATTTTTTGACATCTCATCAAAGATGAAGAAGAATATGGAAGTCTGGGCATTTACGGGGCTTACGACCGTCATAGGCTGGTTTAAGTGATCACTTTACACACGTGTAACATTCACCAATTCTACCCATTATTGACAACCACACTACTCAAATTCTTGGAAGTTCTATATATATGAACCAATTTAGAAACCTTGTCCATGAATCACTAGAACTTCACTAGAGACATCTATTGGTGAGATGTATAGAAGCTTTTTATTAAGCAGAAACTTTTATATTAGTATGTGAGATCCGAATCCTGGATTATAATCACACACATGAGAAACGCCAGAAAATACCATTTTCATTTTTATTATTAAGCTTATATATATATATATATATATATATATATATATATATATATATATATATATATATATATATATATATATATATATATATATATATATATATATATATATATATTTATATATATATATATATTTATATATATATATATATATTTATATATATATATATATATATATATATATTTATATATATATATATATATATATATATATATATATATATATATATATATATATATATATATATATATATATATATATATACAATCTTTCGTGATTATGGTATAGATTGGTCCACAGACTTCGTGTGATGAAGCAATGTTTCCATAAAACATCGTATAAATTCATGAGAAGACCGTATTACACGGATCAAATTTAAATTAAATCAGTGTATAATGCCATGTTCCCATAAGCCGTAAGAAATGGCTGTCTATTTTCCTTTACACTGATATATTATTCATCTGCCGTCAGCGATGACTTCGTGCCGGGAACGCACAATCCATTCGTAATATTATTTAATATGATTATTGTAAAATGTAATATGTAGGGAGGTATCTCTTTGCGAAGAAATTGGTTTCACGACCTGTTCGTATGTCGAAAGTAATGAACAGTGGCGACCCGTGATATTTCAAATAGTTGATTTATTTATTTATTTTTAACTTTTAAATTTATTTTGTTTTATGTAACAATAATGATATCTACGTAGATAAAGAAGAATATGGAATATTTATTGTAACTGCAGACAGTTGGTAGAATTCCATATTGAATTGTTGGGTAATATATACAAAATTAAATGCGGTTATTGGATTGAATTCTACTTTTCCTCACATATATATGATATTCATATTTAAAAAATCGACAATTTTCAGTTGTGCATTTTTTCGGAAAGCCGAGAAAATTTACTATATCCCAGCAAAAACGGCATATTTTAAACTTAATATTTACCCGCTGTAGCGGGTAAATATTAAGTTTAAAATATAAAACAACAAAAACAACACTTTCTGCCGTGTAGGGCAGAAACTGTTGTTTTTGCATTTGGAAGAAAAGGTATTGTTTAATAAAAATTTTTAATGTACTAAATATTTTTCAAATGGAGAAAAAACATTCAGGTTTTACCTAAAAAAAAATGTAAAGTAAGTGTAAAGTGATCACTTAAATCAGTCTATGACGCTCGTTAACCCCGCAAATGCCCAGACTTCCATATTCTTCTTCATCTATGTCATGTCAATAAATAATATCAATATAAATATCTCACAAGCGGTGAAGCCCATATTTGTGAACAAGCATTTAAACACACTCAAAATGCTGTTTTCCTTTTGGCTAGGGTGTGGTTGAAAATCCACGTCACTAAGAACTACTATTTGCGAAGACATTGTCTGTGTTTCGTATGATAACCCTTCTCGTACTCCAGCATCGGGAATACGAAATCTCAAAATGCATCCTGAGCTTCCTCCTGTGGGATTTACATTATTCCATGGTAAAGTATGTTCCATAAGTCAATAATGGGCAAGCCTCACGTCGCTGGAAAGCGAAAAGGCCGAAAGCGACGCTTACACTTAAAACGATACACGTTTTTCACTTCAATTTGGACGTTTTACAAACAAAATTAGATATTTAACAAATTAAATTGAACGTTGAATTAAATTTATTAGACGTTTTGCAAATGAAATACAACGTCATATTGTAATTTATAAAAAAAAATAGAATGTTTAAAAATACAATTACATACAAGCAACGCTTATACGCTTCAAATTAGTTAATTATTCAATTAACAAATCAAATCGGACATTTGACAAATCAATTTGACGTTAAACACACCAAATTGGACCTTTTACCAAACAAATTGGACGTTTTAATCGATTTTATTAAAAAAATCTTATAATGCAATTACAATTAACCTCAAATTTATCACTTCAATTATATATGTATAATATAATACTTCGCCGTCACCGACTTTATCAGACCAGTCGAATGATTTCGGTAACAAAGACAACAAATACTCGTATACAGTTATTTTCTTTTTTTTCTAACTAGTGACTGAATTTCGCCGTCACCGACTTTATCAGACCAGTCGAATGATGTCGGTAACAAAGAAACCCGGTCACTGCTAAATCAAAATAATAGTGGAACAAAATTATAAAAATTATACAAGTTGTTGTTTTACTTTACAAAATGCCAAGAAATGTGAGTACGAAACTTAAAAAAGCAATACAATTTTTAAAAAATACATATTTAAGTATGTATACATAAATATACACATATAAATATATATATATATATATATATATATATATATATATATATATATATATATATATATATATATATATGTATGTATATATATATATACATATATATATATGTATATATATATATATATATATATATATATATATATATATATATATATATATATATATATATATATATATATATATATATATATAATATATATTTATATATATATGAATACAAAATGAATGAATACAAAATGCCAAGAAATGTGAGTACGAAACTTAAAAAAGCAATACAATTTTTAAAAAATACATATATAAGTATGTATACATAAATATACACATATAAATATATATATATATATATATATATATATATATATATATATATATATATAT
This sequence comes from Brachycentrus maculatus, assembly GCF_059751285.1. Classification (NCBI taxonomy): domain Eukaryota; kingdom Metazoa; phylum Arthropoda; class Insecta; order Trichoptera; family Brachycentridae; genus Brachycentrus; species Brachycentrus maculatus. Next base: position 453,888 of record NW_028281038.1, on the reverse strand, counting down.
ATATATATATATATATATATATGTATGTATATATATATATACATATATATATATGTATATATATATATATATATATATATATATATATATATATATATATATATATATATATATATTATATATATAAAAAAACCCTTACCGCACCCCAATGGTGCATAGGGCATTGCTTCATATAAACGCAATGTTATCTCGATCGTTTAAAAATAAGGCATTTCAATAATAAACAATAAAATATTTATTTATTATTAGAAGAAAAAGTTTATTTTTTAACTTACAATATTAATTATGGATCTAGCTTACGAACAACAATAAAATATGCTTTTATGTTTATTCATTCAAACCCTTATCCGCACCCAATGGTGCATAGGGCACTGAATCATATAAACGCAGTGTTATCTCGATCGTTTACACATGAAGGAAAGGTGATCAGCCCTCCACTTCAGGTACCAGTCCAGTGTAATATTGAATAAATATTAGAGTGAAAAAATCACTTATGTTTATTAAACCCCCCTGGGAATCGAACCCGGGACCTCCAGAACGGTAGCCGAGCGTGCTGACCATTACACTACGGGGGCGAACAAAATAATATATTTAACAATTTTAATTGGGATTCAGTCTAAAAATGGCGTTTAGAGCTTTTTCCCGTTCCATGGTCGAAATTATGCTCGGTATTATTGTATTTAGTATTCGTATACTCCGTTCGTTTGATTTTACTTTTGCGGTACTTGGCATCTCAACATAGATGAAGAAGAATATGGAAGTCTGGATATTTATCGGACTTACGACCTATCATAGACTGGTTAAGTGGTCACTTTACATGCGAGTAACATTCACCATTCTACCCACGCAGTTTAGAGGTTAATCAGCCTATGGATATGTCAAACGCCCTGAAAATCCCCAAACTGACATATTCTTTTACATCTTTGTTTATATTTAGACACAGTTTTGCAAAAAAGGTAATTAAAATTATTTGGCTAAATATTTTGATTAAATGTGAATTTAAGTGAACGAACTATAATATGAATAATACACGGAAGAGACTATAATATTATACATGTATCGCTCTGAATTCTGTGAGGTTGCTATGGCAGTAAATCATCCTTCATTTCTAATGCTACAATTCCATACATTCAGCATAGTGCTTCAACAATCGAGTACAATTAAATTATACAATACACAAATGCACAAGCCAAAGATTATAGTTTAAATAAAATACAAATACAATTAATTGTATAACCCGGTTCTGTCTGAATTCTGCAGCCAAGATTGAATTCAACAGACATAAAAAAATCTTCTTCTTCTTCTTCTTCTTCTTCTTCTTCTTCTTCTTCTTCTTTTTGTAGATCCTAAGGATCTGTTTGTGCCTCCGCCTGTCGCTCTTGGGATGTTACTTCCAGCTATCAATAGTATCAATCCACCTTTTTGGAGGTCTGCCTGGGGGTCTGCGTCCTTCAGGGTTTCCTTGAAGAGCGATACGTGGAACTCTGTCTGCTGACATTATGTTTATACACATTCCAGTATCGCCTTTGTTGTCGTCCCCACCTCACGATGTCCTCCGTTTGTCACATGCTCCGGATGTCGGTGTTCCTTACTCGATCTCGCAATGTGTTTCCGGTTAATGATCGGACAGTCTTCATCTCGGAGGTTCGAAGCCGAGATTTTGTTCTAGAAGTATCTGCTCTTGCCTCAATCCCATAAGTGGCTATTGGTCAAACACATGTCTTGTATATCTTCATATTACTTTTATATTTTTTTGGTATTGCATTTTGAGTTTTCTTAAAATTGAAATATTAATTCCCTTTTATGGTTGAAGAAATTGCTGTTTTTTTTTATTATTTCTACATTAGGTACTTGGAATGTTGAAAATAATAATTTACAGTTTTTTTAGTGTGTCTAAATACTTATTCACAAATCTGGATTACCTCCAATTGGGAGCTATTTTTTTTACATCATTTCCTCATTCCAACATAGATGGCTGCTGTAAACTCGCACATACTGTATAATAATCAATATATCTAAACGTTCCAAAGTTTTGAGTAGTATGGTTGTCAATCATGGGTAGAATTGGTGAATGTTACACGTGTGTAAAGTGATCACTAAACCCAAGCCTATGACGATCGTAAGCCCTGTAAATCCCCAGACTTCCATATTCTTCTTCATCTATGTTAAGATGTCAAAAATAATGTATAAAATAACTCCTTACTGGAGATAATCCAGATTTATCAACGAGTATTTGGACACACTCAAAATGTCGTAAATAATTTTGTTGGTTATGTTTTTTTTACATGATTTTAATTACTGTTCTCTGAATCATTTTGATAGGGTTTAAAGCATTATTATATTTTCCCCTCATCCAACAATTCCATACTATATATAATAAGTAACGAACAATGGCATAGTACACTCTTTTAAAGTTTTCAGTTGTCTTTACCTAAAGTGTTTTTTATTAAACTTAAGAAAGAACACAGTTTTATAATTGAAATGTCTCTGATTGTTTTTTCGGCATTGGTATTGTCTCCTTGTTTGTTTCTGAAACTTTTTAATTATTTAAAATTTCATAAGACAATTATTTTCAATCCCAGCTTCCTCTTTTAAATGAATTATTTCCTTTTAAATCGTCCCAAAGAAGCTACAAAGATATTTTAAGCAAAATATGGTAATTACGAAACTTTTCATCCAATTAACCCCTCTTTTCCCTACCTTCTTTGACTGGGAACATTCCACTCTTATATATTTTTTTAAATAGATTTGTTTTAAAGTGACGCGAATAAACGACTAATAACTTAACAATGCCATGAAAGTAATCGAAAATATTGTTTTAAATTATTTCATTAAAGTTTTACTTGGTAAATACCACTGTTTCTTCAATTCTATTGGGATACGTATTTCGATGCATTCCGCAACAATTTCATACACCGTATGCGGTTTTAAGAAATAGCGTCATTTTCCGAGTAAAATTTAAATTAAAAATGGAAAGACATTACCACAAAGTGACAGCCAAATCAATGTTTTTTTTTATAAAATTATTTTTAGTTAGTAATTTGTCTGCCTCCATGGTGTAGTGGTTGGCGTGTTTAGCTACCGTGCTGAAGGTCCCGGGTTCGATAGATCATTAAGTAGATATTTGTTTCTTCTAACTAAAATAGCTGTTTAATTTTAATTTGTGTTGGGAACAGGAGGGATAATCTAGTGTGGGCCAATCAGGAACTTTTCGGCATTTGGTCATTGCTGGGAGGAAACCACGTAAAACTCCCCAGGAGAAGGCGGACTGTTGACTGTCGTCATCAGACTAGAAAAGGGTTTGGTATTTTATGTTGTGTGGTTGTCAATCGTGGATAGAATGGTGAATGTTACACGTGTATAAAGTGATCACATAAACAACCTTATGAAATGTCGTAATCCCTGTAGATACCTAGACGTCCATAATATTTTTCCTCTATGTTGAGAGGTCACTATGTAAAAACCTTAATATATCCACTTTTATATCACACTCTCATCAAAATCGCTTCTTTATATCGATTATTTTTATCCACCCTCTTTGTATTTAAAATTCAAATAACCTTCGATTCCTCAAGGTTGGTTGGTCTGAAATTTGAGAACAGGAAGTCGTTTTGTAAATAACAGAATGACTAATGAATCATCAACCTTTCTGACAAATTAATTATTAAATCAGGCGAATTGATAACCGATCAAACGGAATTACTTAAATTACCATTCGAATTATTTTTTTGTTAAATTTTCATAACCGATTATTCTACTATTTATGTCTAGCTGTTCCCGCGATACGATTAATTCTTTAAAATTTGTACCGTTCCAACTTTAAAAATGAACATTTCAAACTTTTGTTATTGCTTTTTAGCAACGTTCAATTATTTATATTATTAGCAAAATGACCAATGAATTATCAACGATTCTGACTAATCAATCAGTAAATCAGGCAAACTGATGAACGATCAAACGGAATTACTTAAATTACCATTCGAATTATTCCACTTGTTAAATTTTTAAAACCGATTATGCTATTATTTAAGTCTGGCTGTTTTTCCACGATATGATAATAGGTACATATTTCTATAAAATTTACATCGTACCAACCTTAAAAAGTAACTTTTCAAACAGTGATATCTTTTGGGCAATGTTAAATTGTTTCAATTAATTTTAACAGAATGACTAATTAATTATCAACGATTCTGACTAATCAATCAGTAAGTCAGGCGAATTAATGAACGATCAACGGAATTACTTAAATTACCATTCGAATAATTCCACTTGTTAAATTTTCATAACCGATTATTCTATTCTTCAAGTCTTGCTGTTTACGCGCGTTAGGATAATACACAATTCTTTAAAATTTACATCGTTTCAATTTTTATTTAAAAACTTTTCAAACTGTGATATCTTTTGGGCAACGTTCAATTATTTCAATTATTAGCAGAATGACTAATGAATCATCAACGTTTCTGACGAATTAATCTTTAAATCAGGCGAATTAATGAATGATCAAACGGAATTACTTGAATTGACATTCGAATTATTCCATTTGATGAATTTTTGTAATCGATTATTCTATTCTTCAAGTCTAGCTGTTTTCCCGCGATACGATAATACATATTTCTTTAAAATTTACATCGTTCCAGCTTTAAAAAGTAACTTTTCAAACTGTGATAGCTTTTGGGCAACGTTCAATTATTTTATTTTATTTCGGTGTTCATTAGAGTAGGTACTGGCGGAAAATAATTATATTTTTAGTCATTATTATACCGTTACAGGGTAGGAACCATTGTCTGTGTAAATTGGCCATTGTACATGATTATACAAGGCCGTTTCGTTTTTGTTACAAAAGATTTTCAGTATTCCGCGATGGCTTTGACTTGCTTTGCATTTTTATTTCCTTTTTGCATATTCACATTCCGGAACCTATTCCCCGATCTTTCGCTAAAAACGATTTAGTAAAATGTCGTCTTTAAAAAATAATACATATCATTTATTCTAAAGATGATATATATTTTTCTCTTCTTCTAACCCTTATCCATACCCAATGGTGCATAGGGCACTGTATCGTATTGACGCAGTGTTATCTTGATAGTTATTTACATTTTTTTAAAGGAATAGCCCGCAAAGCCTTAGAGGCTTGTCTGCAGGTAGGATAGTAAGGATAGGGAAGGTAAATATGAAAAATACACCACAAACGCCCAGACCAATTGAAAATAAATCTTTCTTGAATTCATTTTGCCCTTGGCGGGAATCGAACCCGCGACGCCAGTTTCGCAGTCGATCGTCTACCCAAATACGTCATGGTGCCTGTCAATGAATGCAAGGCACTCCTGCGCTTCAGAGATCAATCGTGGGTAATATTAAATAAGTTTTTGAGTGTTAAATCACTAATATATATTTTCAACCTCTCACCCTGGGAATCAAACCCGAGACCTCCAGCATAGTAGCTAAACATGGTAACCATTACACCACGGAGGCGGACTCCACTTTTGTTTACGATATGATTTACTTTAACTACATTTTTTTTTAATTTCTCGCTTATTGCTAAGAAGCAATATCTTTCAATCAATTAAAAACAGACTTATGATACTGGACAAGATTTGTCCTTATATAGGGTCCGCCATCTAAAGTTTTTTTTTTCAACTAGTGCTTATTTCGTGAATGGTAACACTTAGCTCATGTCTGATTTGACAGATAATTAGTTTTATCCTTCCGCTGAGCGAATATGGTTGTGTATACGCTTGAACAACGCTGGGAAATATTGCGACATTACTTTGAAAATCATGGTAATGTTGCAGAATGTGTGCGAAAATTGCGTACGGTTTTTGGAAGAAGAGAAGCACCGTCAGCTCCGTATGTTCGTTATCTTGTGAAAAAAGTGAAAGAAACTGGCATCCTCATCGATAAACCAAAGCGTGAAAAGCCAAAAACAGTGCGTACACCCGAGAATATCGATGTTGTGGCAGAAAGTGTGCGTGAAGCGCCATCAACATCAATTCACCGTCGTTCTCAACAATTGAACATTTCGGAGACATCATTGAGACGAATTTTGCATAAAGACCTTAGTATGACGCCATACAAAGTCCAATTGGTTCAGGAGTTGAAGCCAACTGACCATCCAATGCGTTTTCGCTTCGCTGAGTGGGCCTGCGATCGACTTACAGAAGATGCCGATTTTGCCAAAAAAATCATCTTTTCGGATGAAGCTCATTTTGATCTTGGCGGGTATGTAAACAAGCAAAATTGTCGTATTTGGGGCACAGAAAACCCGCACGCATACATTGAAAAGCCGGTACACCCAAAACGAGTCACTGTTTGGTGCGGATTTTGGTCCAGAGGCATAATTGGGCCATTTTTCTTTGAAAATGAGCAAGGAGTGGCCGTTACAGTCAATGGCGATCGTTATCGGGCCATGTTGAACGGATTTTTGTTCACAAAAATTGAAGAGGAGGATATTGGCAACATTTGGTTTCAACAGGACGGCGCTACGTGCCACACAGCCGAAGCTACACTCGATGTTTTGCGCCCTGTTTTTGAAAAAAAAAAGTTATTTGGCGGACCCTTTACAACTGTTTGTAATTAGAGGCCAAATCGTGCATAAGCATTTATATAAATAAAACATAAGTGAAAACAAACAAAAAAAAATGTCGTAATTTTTCTATTATATTTCGAGAATAGGTACTTACACAAGAACCCAAATTCGCACACATATCGCGGCTTAATAAAATTCACAGGTCGTTAAATAATAAAACGCAAAATTTACACCTTGGCCTTTGAAAAAAAAATACATTGTTACAAGTATGATTTATAGTATGTTCTCAGAATAACAGAAAAGGGCTCGCAAAAGAATTCAATCTACTTTTTCTCGGATAGAGATGTTTCTTCTTCTTTACGTGTCGGGTCCTCCCGATGTTGACTATCACTTGTGAGGATTTGTCCCTATTTTGGGCAGTCCAAAACAGCTCCTCGACGCTCTGTACTCCTGTCCACTCGTGTATATTATGGAACTAGGAGATCCACCTTCTTCCGACACCTCTTGGACCCTCGATCTTACCTTTAATGATCAGTTGCAGTAGCTTGTACTTTTCTCTTCTGAGCACATCTCCCAGATAGGATTATTATGATTACTGATCATATTGTGAACCAGGCAATCGTCGTGGATCTTTCTCGAATAACATGTAGATGAAAAGCAAAGAATTCATGGATGCTGCAGAGAGACAACATGATACGAAGGCCTAGGTGACGTTGTCCATGATAAAAGGGCCTACAACCTGAGGACGGGGAGAGCTGAATCTAACAGTCTACATAGATAATGAGTTGGGATGGAGACAGGAAGAAGAAGATGCTTACTACATATATTTAAAAACTCAACTGAAAGATCAATATTCATGAGTTTTTATGTATTAGTAATCTTTCTACATAAACAAAAATGCAGATTTTTTAAAATAACTAACTAAGTATCACGCCGCTTCTCCGCAGGAGCAGGCAGGGATAATAGAACGCCACACCTATTTGTCTTTGCAAATTTTCTTCGCCTCTTCCACATTCATGTATTACCCGCAGTAGTAGGCAGTGAGAATAGAACGTCACACCAATCTGTCTTTGCAAACATTCTTTGCCTCTTACACATTCATGCATCTCCTCATACATACCCGCCGATTATTACGACTCCTGATCTGACCTCTTTCAAGTATTTTATGTATTTGGTCATGCCAAGTTTTCATAACTCTTCCTCTGTTCCTATTTCCATTGTTTGATTGTTCTGTGATTGTTTAATTATTTCCTTGTAGAGTTATTATGCTAAGTTTGTATTGTTGTATGTATTTCTTTCGAGATGCTCACACTAAATTTCATTTATTCTTTATTTGTTAAGAAGTTTCAGTTCGGTGCTGGTCTAACATATTAATTATTGCAAGTTGTAAATTTTATCTGCTGATTCTATGTATATGTATATCTATTTTATTATATCATAACCATTATTCAAAGACCGGATTTGTGGAGGTCCTCACCATAAAGTTACATTTCCAATATTGCTCAAAAAAATCCTTTAAACGCACATATGTCCTGTTTACTGTATTCATTCGAAATATTAATGAAAGTTGCGACAAAATGTGTTAAATATAGATTTAACACATTTTGTCGCAACCGTTCATATAGATGAAATCATTAAATCGCGACAAAACGTAACAATCGATCTTTGTCAGACGGGAGGAATATCTAATTTAACATACTCAACCTATAAAGGATTGTATTAGACTCGTTTTGTGATTATAACAGCCGACATAATTAATATTTTCATTCATCATTTTCTTTTGGAAAATTCGCCTTCGAAGAAACGTTATTTCGTGGAGTTATTTTAATGTTGGCGTCATTGTTAAATTATTGATGTCTATGGTCCACCCCCCTCTCCTCATATTTGTATAACACAAATGGTAGTGTAGTGGTAAACAAACAATCCACACTACTGCTATTACAGTTCTATAAACCATAGACGATAAATCATATGACGTCATAAAACGTTCGATGACGGAAATTCGATGACGTATGCGAACGCACGTTTTTCGTTTTATAAAAATATCTAAAGTTTTAACCTTCATATTTCCCTTATTTCTCTTCATATTTCAAAAAGAATATTACGGATAGTCTTGTGCTTTTTCATATTAATTTATTAGCCAATATTATCACACATTGTGATATTTATCCATTAAGTTGAATACTCGAACGCCCAATTTAAATATTTTATAGAGAGTATGTGCCACACTTCCAAGTCTTAGTATGTAGTGTGGAGATACGTTATTACGTTATATTCTACAAGTCGAGTTAAGTGTAAAGGTCGCCACAACTGTCGAAAGTTAGTCAAACCTCAGGCCGCAAGTATGTGCGGAAATCGTGCGGAAATTTGAGAGTAAATAGATCTGACATTATCTCGAAAATATATAGGTACTCCTTGTGTATATACGTACAAATTAGGGGAGAATGGGGCAATGTCGGCCAGCAAGCAATTCCGGTCACCGCGAATACTGTAGGTACCTGTAGATATCAACTTTAAATATGTCGCTCACTCCTTTCAACAACGTCATATATCAAAAATCGACAATTTTCATTTGAGAATGTTTTCGGAATGCCCAGAAAATGTAGTATATCCCAGAAAAAACGGCATATTTTTAACTTAATATTTACCCGCTACAGGGCAGAAAGGGTTGTTTTTGCATTTTGAAGAAAAGTGTTACGGACAGATCGCACACCCCGTGCGGCGGCCCTGAAAAAGAATTCCAGGCGCCTGGCGGCGAGCGAAACGGTCGCCCGTCGGAATGCGGCCCGAAGAAGGGCCTCTATGGATTCTACCGATTTCTCATGTATTTACAGAATGTATTAGATATAAGAAAGAATAAGACAATGTTAATACATAAATGCGCCTAGATGTTAAGTAGTATAAATAGATTACTGATATAAGATAGGATAAAATAACTTGTAATGTAATAACGAACTGTTGGAACGGCACCGGTACGGTATGAAAGTGTAGCCCGTCCGGTGCCCATTAGAGAGAGACAGAGATATGGCTGTCTCTCTCCCCCGGCCGCTGATTGGCTGTACTTTCCCACTGTCGGGCGGTACGCGATCACGGCCGGGTATATAGAGGGCGCATTTTTTTGTAATAAACCAGTTCTGGTGTGACTGTTGAAACCTGTGTTTCATTTCTCCGCTCCCGCTCCTTGGACGACTCGCCGCGCCGCCAGCCTGGACCGCTTCGCCTCATTATACCGATTCACGGACCAGTTTCGGAAAGCCCTTATCAGGGCTATTGAGGTTGACTTGTCGGTCCAGTGCCGCTCTTCCCGGCTCATACATCCATTCACCTCCGTCCGTATCCAGCTTACTCGGTAACTCGGTACGGCGGGGCCGTCTGGAACGTCACCCCTTACAACGGTGGCATAGTTGGGAGATTCCGAAGAAGGCCAGGCGTGTACATTTTTGAGAGTCATCGCACGTAACCCACGCCGGTTACAAAAAGGTATTGTTTGATTATTTTTTTAAATATACAAAATATTTTTCAAATGGAGAAAAAACCTTCAGGTTTTACCTAAAAAGTTCTGTTGCACATTAAAAAGTTCAATAAGTGGCTTGATATTTATTTTTAAAACATTTTATTATATTTTTAAATTTTAAAATTTAAAGTTTTTTTTATATATGACGTTGTTGAAAGGAGTGAACGACATATAAATATTATGAGAATTTTTTTATTGTATTGTATGAATTAGCTTTTGATATACTGATATTTTTAAGATACCAACTAAATTACCATCACGCCACTTCTCCGCAGAGAGAATAGAACGCCACACCAATATGTCCTTGCAAACAACTTTCATCTCTTCCATTTATACATTCATGCATCTCCTCATACATACACACCAAATATTCCAACTCCTGACCTGACCACTTTCAAGTATTTAAAATACTTGATCACGCCAAGTTTTCCGCAGTCTTTCTCCGGTTCTATTACCAACCACATTCGCCTTATACATTCGTTTTACTAACCTTTCTTCGCTTATTTGTTTCATATTTAATACTATTAAAATAAATAAAACTTGTATCATTATATATTTTATTACAAATATGTTCTCATTTACAAAACACCAAGAAATAAAAATGATAAATGCAACATTTAAATAATAAGAAAATCAAACACCAAAGCAAACTTAATAGTAAACATTTTAAATAATCAATATTCAACAAAACATTCCTACGCTTTAATAAACTGCTTTATCATATCGACAATAAACGTGATGATTTAAATATAAAAACAAAACACTTATACAAGACCACTTTTTTAAGATTATTAATGTAAACGCAACTAGAGATGTTCTCATCATCGGGTGGATAACGTCGAGTTAGGTACCGCGTTATCAGAGGGAATGTTATAAGGCTTAATGTTTTCAATTTTATTTTTACATTTTAACTAGCTGAAATGACTGAAATAAGTCATTATAAAACCATTTACGCTCTATAACATTTTCTCCGAAAACGCGGTACTTATCTCAACGTTTTAGGAGGGTTTACTATACATAGTCCGCCTCCGTAGTGTAATGGTCAGCACGCTCGGCTACCATTCTGGAGGTCCCGGGTTCGATTCCCAAGGGGGGTAAAATAAATATAAGTGATTTTTTCACTGTCATATTTATTCAATATTACCCTGGACTGGTACCTGAAGCGGAGGGCTGATCACCTTTCATTCATGTGTAAAACGATCGAGATAACAATGCCTTTATATGAAGCAGTGCCCTATGCACCATTGGGGTGCGGATAGGGGTTTTATTTTATTATTATTATTACTATACATACTAACTGATCAGTTGTATCAACTCTGCATAAGATCTTATACAAGTATTTTATGAAGAAAGTGGTCTTATACATACTGTGTTTTATTTTTATATTTAAATCATGTTATTCCACAAAGTTAATGCCAAATAAATAAAACCAACAAGTAATTCTAACACTTAGTGACCTTAAAACTACACTTATTTATATTTAGATATTAATTACTTAAAATATTGTGCATTTTCTGATAGTACAACACTCTTAGTACATATAGTATTAATATTCTAAATTAATATACACCCACGTATCATGATCAGGACATGCCAGATTACTGATAAATGATTACCATTGTACTAGCAATAGTGAGGACGGAAAAAAGATTGAAAAATGATTTTCCAATAATATTAACACATTTTTTGCGGGAAATGCTCAAAAGCGTCTTTTACATACTGTTGGTAGAGAGCGGGAGACAGTTTCAAGTGTTCTATTTGCTTACTTTTGGTAGAGCGCGAGAGACCAAAAAACATTGTACAGATCAGAATTGGATTTGGGATTACTTATGATTAGGTCACTTTGATTAGTATACGACCCTAATTAATGGGGGTCAGGGTTGATGAATAAACCGCCTGACGACAATGCGTTAATATACAATTCTTAGTTATTAAGAATAATATTCAGTTTTTTTTGTTGAGATCTCAAAATAGATGTAGAATATAGACATTCACAGGGCTTACGACATGTCATTGGCTGCTTTAATCACAACTTTATACACTGTGTAACCGTTCTTCACATGATTGACAAACACAATATGTACTCAAATTCCGGAAGTTATATAAATATAACAAAATTTTATTTGAAGCATTTATGCTTGAATTAAAAATATTTTTTTATATGCTACTTCTCCGGAAACATCTTTGGCTGAAATCAGTAAGATTTTATTAGCAGAAACCTCCAAGAAATGTTGTAAGCCCAGACTTCCATATTGTTCATGATTTAAATGTGAGATATCAATTTAAAATATCTTAGTATGAATCTATCTAAGCGGATCAAATCCAGAATTTGTAAGCAAAAAAAATTACGCATTCAAATTATGTGAGGCAAAATATTATCCATAGTTGTGATAAATCCTGCTCTCTGCAAATATCTTAACCAAATGTAACTTAAAAATATGTGATATTGAAAAAAATATTTAAAAAATTGAGAGATAATTTACCCAAATTACCGGTTAGTAAGCATAGATTCACCGATAATATGGTAATAGAATTTAGACATAAAAACCTTAATATGTATGACCTAATCATGATACATATTCTTCATTATTATCTAGTTTTATCATCTACATGTCAACGAAATAGGTATTCAATCGAAATAGTAGTTCAAACACTGCAGATTAGTGAAGGATAATTCTACCGCATATCATTTATGTTGATTTACAAGAAACAGGTATTTTTTGTTAAAAAATCTTAAATAAGCTAAATGTAGATGGCAGACTTTCCTCCGTCTATTTGAGATGAGTCCTTCAGTTTTTTGGACACGTCGCCTGAAGAAACGATGATAGTCTCGAAAAGTCAATGGTCATGGGAGGAAAATTGTTTTGAGGATAAAAAGAGAGGAAGTTCACAACCCTCAGCAATGAGAAGAACGACAGGGAAGAAGTATTTATTTTAATTATAAAAAAATCCTCATTTCAAATCCCAGCAGGCTACCAGTTTTCGTGACATCTTGGCGGAGACTGACCGGAGCATTTTGTCATAACGTAACATTTTACGATGCGAGCATTCAGGCAGTCGGTACACCAAACCGAGCTGCTCGCCGCTCCTTCCCAATGCTCCATCCGAAGTCGGATGCAATTTTAGGTTAGTACAGGGTTGCCAATCTGTGGGAAATTCCCCAAACTGCGGGGAATTTGTGGGGATTGGCACTATATTTTATTTTTTTCTTCATTTGGAGTAAGCAGTAATTTATTAAAATCACAGAACCAAGAATCATGTCTTCGTCGTCCGACATTTTAACTACAGTACGAATGCAATGTGGCAAGGATTCATACAGATTTTGGGTTATTGATTCAGATTTTCAGATTTTTTGGTGTGACATATGGCAACACTGAGCACAAGGCCACTAGAGAGCGCTGATCGCGGTCAGTCAGCAATGCCATAACGTCATAACGCAACATGCTCGCCGCGAGCGATGTTACGATATTTTTTTACGACAAAATGCTCCGGTCCATCTCCGCCTTTAAATTATGCATGCATTAAGTACATATTATTAAGAGCTAAGTGCATTTCTTGAAAGAAGCACTACTTAAAATTAAATATTACATTTTGCAGCAGCAAAATTAACATATCTATACCCTGATATCGGAGTCATTGAAATCTTTTAAATCATAATAAAAAATTAACAAAAAAACTTACAACTAGACATTTAAAAGGATTAGTACAACATCAAACAGCAGAATGCAATCGTATCCACCCCTCAAACGATTCGAATCTATAGCGAAATGCAAACATAACAAATTGTGAATATTTAAGAATTTATTTACAATATTTCTCATTTACATTTTTATCATTCAATATTCTTTTATAAACTACCAAAAAGCGAGCGTAATAATATTTTTTAGTAGCGCTAATATTACGGCATATATATCTTCAGCACTTTTAGATTAATCGGTAATTTAGACACTCGTGCAATTAAAGTATACCATAAACTAGACAAATTACACTATTCTCGCTAGATTGAATCTCATTTTGAATATCAGGTGACTCTGGATTTGTCAAACGACACTTAAACATTGGAATGTTTAAAAACTCTTCGGAAAACAAAAATTGAACACACAAAAGGGTGCATAAACGGGTATATTTTGTCCGCTTCCGTAGTGTAATGGTCAGCACGCTCGGCTACCGTTCTGGAGGTCCCGGGTTCGATTCTCAAGGGGGGTAAAATAAATATTAGTGATTTTTTCACTGTCATATTTATTCAATATTACCCTGGACTGGTACCTGAAGCGGAGGGCTGATCACCTTTCCTTCATGTGTAAACGATCAAGATAACACTGTGTTTATATGACGCAGTGCCCTATGCACCATTGGGGTGCGGATAAGGGTTTTATTATACACATGTGTAAAAAAACAAAAACAACAAAAAAGATTTAAACTTTTGGCATGTAAAAAAAATATAGTAGATGTCATTAACATTTATATTTTAATAAGGATTGAATTAATTCCATACACCGAGACACCGTTTACAGATACAGTTGAGGAAATTGACGGTCTACTATAAAGAAAAGATAGAGAGGCCAAATAAAAGAGGTAAACCGCAATATAAAACATGTCATATTACGGACTTTTGTAAAGAAAAAACCAATGAAGGCTACTTGCAGTACAAATGCTAAACTACTGAACGCCAACATTTGTCAACAGTTCTATCAAAAAGTTTTAATCATGTATCATGTTGATTCCTTTTCCTTTTTTCAATTAAAATAAAAACGAAAATGATTCATAACATTAAAAAAAATGTTGGATCACATTGTGCAATATTAACACATTGACTGCCCATGGGATTTGCGTAAAATTTTCAAAAAGGTATGTACAATACTTGTATTTATTTTGATATAGTTTTAAGGCAAATTATTGAGTTTTTTCATGTCAGACATGGTAAACCGTCACGGTGCATCCGGAAGTAATCAAAAGATGGGGCCAAGTCAACTGCGTTGTCGGTGCTAGCATGAGGTTGTGTTAATAACGATTTATGAACTTATTCATCACATCTGCCTGAGTATATAAGTGTCAGCCACGATAGACTGACAAACTAAAATTTAAAAGAACCGTTAAAATCAGAACATAGTGCTATTTTTTTTGTAGACATATACTTTAAAAAATATTTTTTTAATAGAATTGAAGAATTTTGCATGTCAAGTTTTGAAGTATCAGCTAACCACAACACCCAAAGCTCAAAAAAAAATATTGTACTACAAAAATAGGAATGCGTACTAGTTAGCAGAACTGAGAAATTTGAACACACATTATACATATATATATATATATATATATAAGGTTCAACAACACCGTTTTTTTTTTAATCTTTGTGGAAACATTTATCTTAGATCATACTATACTTCATAAGAAATTTTTAAATTAGATATACAGGCAATCCTCATTGTGAATGACAAATCTGTATGTGATTCGAGCTAGCTAGAAGTTCATTGGAAAATAGTTTTTTAGATAGATGTATTTTGTATTTTAACACCATTATTGATTTTGGTGGCTGGATATTTCAGATAAACCAGCTTGTATCCGTGGAGACTGTATATATATTTGTGAGAGGCGCTGTTCCTTCTTTCTTCTATTCAAACTTTCAGATGATGAGGTGCAGAACTCTGCCTATAGAAGTAGTCTTATCAGGTGATCCAAATAGCCATTGATTCCTGATTCTTCGAGAAGAAGCGTCGTAAAAGATACAAGGTGTTTCAATAAAGTCCACTTTTTCTCGCAGTCATTGGCTTCTAGTTTCTTGAGGACAAAAAAGTATGCCTGTGTTATGTTTTTTTTTTAAATTTTCATATCTAAATCATTTCTGTATTAACACACTTTGGACTGGAAAGGTATATATCTACCCGTTCGGTCGATTGATGCTTAAGGACGGGAAGCATATTTTTACCTTCTGCGCCGGCCTCATTTCAAAGTCGGAAAAGAAGGAATTATTTCATGTTTTTATGTGAATATTATATACCAATCTTTGCTGAGTTCTAAACTGTATGTACACAATTATCAAATCCCGTCGCCAGCGGTCCGCAGGCGTAATAAAACACCCGTCCAAAAAGTGATAAGGAAAGTTTGATGAGGAACTGTTTGATGTCTGCGTGGTCATACATCTGAGGGGTCGCGGCAAAGTCAGCTCAGTCTTCGTACAGCATCTTCGGAGGTCTGGTCTTGAAGTAGACATACAGACCGATGAGCATGACAATGATAGCCAATGATGGCAGGACTATGGTCGGGATCTGCTGACGCACTTTGGCGAAGTCTTCCTTCCTCTGCTTCTTCTGCTTGGCAGTTTCCTTGACGGCCCCCCCTTTAAGCTTACGCATCCTGGAAGATCTAGAAAGAGGAGAAAAAAACATACATGAAAATCTTAAAGAATATAGATCATTTTGTTGTTATTTATTCTATCAGACACTGGATTATTAACTAAAAAACTAACCAAGACTTCATGCATACTTTGAAGTGAGAATATCAATCATTTTAGAATGGCGGTGTCAGAAATAACTAGAGGTGTTCCTAGTATATCAATCACAGGTACAAATACTATGAAACGTCAAGAGATCATTATATCAAGATACTTGTATGGACCTGTAATACATACAATATACTAGCCACTAGTCAAATCTCACAAATCTGTTTCAAACCAATGTAACCACCGATAGCATTGTCACTCATAAAACATAAAACTAATTTTAGCTTATCAATGACTTGCCGGTCAGTCGTTTTGCATTGTATATTGTAAAGCTATCTCTTTCCTAGTCTATTGGATTATTAGATACTAATGATGAAAAGAGACAAATATACATGTCGATGTCAGTCATGGCGTGTTAAATATCGCTCGGCTCAGGACTCACCGGGTTCGGAAATACGTGAAGATACGAAGGATCACAGATATTGCGATATTAAATAATTTAGCGTACCGCGGCGGCGCATAGTACGAGATATGAGGAGCATGAACTAGTCTGGTTAGCAGACTAGTATCTGGTAACAGGTAGTGTATCCTAGTCTCTTGACATGGTGATATTGGTAATAGCGATATCGCTAAGTAGCAGTCAAAACACACCACTAGAAATGACGCAGAAATGACTGGGAAGGTCAAAGTAATTTGGTTGATCCAAAAATCATGTATTATATTTATGTTTTTATTTTGTCCGCCTCCGTAGTGTAATATTCAGCACGCTCGGATACCATTTTGGAGGTCCCGGGTTCGATTCCCGGGGGGGTCAAATAAAAATAAGTGATTTTTTCACTCTGTTTATTCAATATTACCCTGGACTGGTACCTGAAGCGCAGGGCTGATTACCTTTCCTTCACATGTTAAACGATCAAGATAACACTGCGTTTATATGATGCAGTGCCCTATGCACCATTAGAGTGTGTATAAGGGTTTGACAAAGAAACTTGATATGATCAAGTATTTCAAATACTTGAAAATGAGTAATCGGAATAATCGGCAGGGTATGCGGGGAGATGAATGAATGTGGAAGAGGCAAAGAATGTTTGCAAAGACAGAGTGGCAAGGCGTGCTATTCTCTTTGCCTAGCCCTGCAGAAAGTAGCATAATGGTAGCTATGTTTTCAAACAAAGTAATTGAGAAAACGAGTTCAATATTTGCAATATAATAAAATAATAATAAATCCCTTACCGCACCCCAATGGTGCATAGGGCACTGCTTCATATAAACGCAGTGTTATCTCGATCGATTACACATGAAGGAAAGGTGATCAGCCCTCCACTTCAGGTACCAGTCCAGTGTAATATTGAATAAATATTAGAGTGAAAAAATCACTTATATTTATTAAACCCCCCTGGGAATCGAACCCGGGACCTCCAGAACGGTAAGCGAGCATGCTGACCATAACACTACGGAGGCGGACAAAAATTTGCAATATAGTTTGTTTTATTTATACGTTCTCGCATAACAAAAATGTATTACATATTTCAGCATGAATTTTATGCCAGTTGTATCAATATCAGTTGTATCAGCATGCAAAATGATAAGCTGTTTAAAAAATAATCGAATGAGGTAAACAAATTGAGGTAAACGATAAATGGATAGAGCTTGTGTTATCAGAAGTATAAATTATCAACTATGCAATGTGAAAACTGTGTTTGAAAGAGAGAAAGATATGACAGAATGCAAGATTATCGTACACAATGAATCCCTGGAACAGGTGCAAGAATTTTTATATCTAGGAAGCATGTTCACAAGGGATGAAAAAATGTATAAGGATATTGAGAGAAGAGTGAATGCAGGGAATAGAATAAATGGTACTTTGAACAGTGATTGCAATTAAAAATATGTCCATGGAAGCCAAGCTAGCGGTTCACAACGCTACCGACACAAATGTATGGAAGCGAAACATGGAACTGGCAAAGGAAGGATGAACGCTGTTGAAATGCGCTCCCTCAGACGAATGTGTGGAAAATCATTGTATGACAGAATTAAAAACGAAGATTATATCTTATAGAAAGGAATGTAAGGTTGAACGAGGAATAATGAAAAGATTAGGAAGAGTTTTTTACGGTGGTATGGACATGTGGAGCGAATGGATAACGAGAGAATGACTAAGAAAATATATGTGGCGAATGTGAGGGAAAACAGAACGAGGACGACCGAAAAAGACTTGGCATGATCAGATCAATCAGAACCTAAAATCTGGCGGTGTCAAAAGTCTGCGTAATCGGAGGGCATGTATGACTAGATGTATAGATGTGAAGGAGGCGAGGAGTGTATGTCAGGACAGAAGAGTGTGGCGTTCCATCCTCTCTGCCTACCCCTGCGGAGAAACAGCGTGATGGTAGTAGTAATAGATCAAATGTTTTTGTAAAGAAATCCAGGAGACTGGGCGTTTGTGCACTACACATAATTTTCCCGCCTGGCACTTCAGATAGCATGATAAAACGGATGATTGGCTTGCATTGGCTTGTGCTTTTGTCTTTCTTTCTTTGGATCGGTGCGTGATCATGGTACGAGCAAATTCAATCACGCTAAACTGTCGTAGTCGCTTTTATTTTTTAAAAACTGGACTGCTGGACGGTAAAATTCCGTGTAGTGCACAAACGCTCTATGTATTGTAGAAGGGAAATTAGGTACCACAAATGGAGAGCTTGCAATTGTTTTTTTATAAGGGATTTGTGACGTCACATATTCTCACCCCTGCTTAGTACCCCGCTCGAGTCAATTCAAAAACATTCTCGTATTACGAAGGCAACAGCAGAAATTCTGAAAAAAATGACAGCTAGCTCTCCATTTGTCCCACCCAACAGTGTAGCCTTCATATAAATGTATACAAGCTTATACATCCTCGATTGTATTTACAAATCGACTGCGAAACATCTGTTCAGTGGTACTTTTATGTTACGCAAAAACACAGCAAAATCTAAAAATACATATCAAAATTATTATGCGTAGTTGCATCTTAAAATAGTATTTTACCTGGTATTATTCACATATAAAGAAACGAAGAATTATATCAATTTTAAAGCAACATTATAGAAACTCAATCCGGCTTGTCGAGTTCTACCTGCCACGTAGGTACACGGCAAGTCGGAAAGAATTACGGCGAATATGCGTTCAAACTGTTAAAATGCGTCGTCAAATATAGTGCGTATTCATTTATCGTATAGTTTTATCAACAATTTGCGATGGACTTACCAGATTTATAAAATAAAACAAGAAAGCTGGCGATTCTCACGCACTGACGTACCAGATGAAAAAATGTTTATCTGACAGCCGATGGATGGCAATATGACAACAAGTCAACGCAGCCAAGTGACACGTATGTTCGGAAATGGAACGAAAAATATTTGTATAGTTATGACACACACTTATTTTTTTAAGTACTTACTTGCCCACGCTCTTTACTTCAAATTATTTTAATTTTTACGGATTCTCAATACGCAACAAAAGAGGATAGAACGTGAAATATGTTAAATATTTCCCTTTCGTAGATATTTCTTTTTTTACTTTAAAAATAGAGAAATTTTGTGTTTTTATTATTTGAAAAAATACTTTCATACTATTTCTGTGAGCCTAAGCGGCTCATCATTAGAAAAAGGTATCAAATTGTGATAGAGTTGGTTCAAATCGAGAAACTCTGACTCAAGAGTCCGCGACACTAACCACGGGACCACAACCCGACACCAATTAATTTGATGTACTGGTCTTTACCTGTAAAAATGATGAAATGTTGTCAGGAAGTAATAAAATATAATCTTCAATAATTGTATTTCAACACTGCCTTGCAATTCATAAAAAAAAGAAGAAAGAGCATGAATTTTGTACTTGGGACACGCACACAGAGACCTTTTCTACATAATTTTTATAATAACCCGCAAAGCCTCTATTTTAGCTTGTCTGCAGGTGGAATAGTAAGAATAGGAAAAGTAGATGTGAAAAATACCTCACAAATACCCAGTCCAGTTGAAAATACATATTTTTTATTCATTTTAGCAATTGGCGGGAATCTAATCTGTGACGACAGTTTTGTAATGAAACGTCTACCCAATTACGCTACAGCGCCTCTCTCGCCAACCTACGCACAAGACAGCAATGATATTGTTTTTTTAATTTTGCTTCTACCACAATGTAAGCTACGTTGCAAATATTTCGATATGAAGTAATGATATAATATGTCATCAGATAGACAAAATGATACTTTTCCATAAGCGAATTTTCCAAATAAAATTATTGACTAAAATTATTGAATAAAATTATTGTTTGAATTTTTATTAATACAATGAAATGACAGGTTTTTTCTTCTCTGCCTTCATTAAGGACTAAAAGCATAATGATTTGTTGATTTATTTTAATCTCCATTATTTTTTAAAGGGATAAATAAATTGAATGTGGACTTCATTAATAAAATAAAACAAAATTTATATTCATTTTCATATATTTTTTCTAAGAATCTGTAAAATTCATTTTCATATAATAAACACATGATTCCATATATATGTTACGTATACCGTTTTTAAATAATTTAATTCCATGAGAATTTTACGTACGCACTTTTTACACTAATCAGAATACCAATCACACTTCACATTGTAATTACAATTTACATTTTCTATTACGACAGTCATACATGGAAAATATCATTATCAATTAAAC
The DNA here is from genome assembly GCF_059751285.1 of Brachycentrus maculatus. Taxonomy (NCBI): domain Eukaryota; kingdom Metazoa; phylum Arthropoda; class Insecta; order Trichoptera; family Brachycentridae; genus Brachycentrus; species Brachycentrus maculatus. The sequence goes on along the minus strand of NW_028281038.1, from coordinate 432,708 downwards.
ATTCAATAGCATGTTTACAATTCAAATAACATGTCATTTAAATCAATCTGATCTGTAACTATTGATTAATATGTAACTATTTAAGAATGTATTTAAAAAATCTGATATAAATAATAATAAAATGCAAAATAAGTCATCAAAAGTTGAGTTATAAAAATATGTATTTTTAAACAGTTTTAATCCTAAAATCATTTGAAAATTGTCACAAATTAAAATTTGACAGACCCAATTCAATCTGTGATATAAAAAATTATATAGTCAAAGTTTAATTGTTACGAAGAAAATATAAAATTATAGTATTATGTAAATGGAATTACTTCCATATTAGGTTTATACATATTTCAAAAACAACCTATGATATTTTTGTGCACTGCGGACATAAATATTTTTTTTAAATTGTTTTTAAGTAATTTGTATGAGTAAACTGAGCACTGATTAGCACTTAATATTACACATTTAGATATATCTTTGATATAATAATGCACAGCTGGTATTGGGTTGGATATTGCTGTCATATTGGACCAAATTTTTTATTGCATTTCACCATTATTAGTAGAACTCAGACGTTGATTTCATATCATAATTAAAAATGGAATTCTACAAAATAAACACCCAAATACATCATCACAATTAATACATTATTTATTACAGAAAAATGGAAATCATCTAAAATAAATATATAAAAAGATATATTACGTAATTCAATAAGTAGAAAAATTGGGGAAATTTTAGTTATTTTTTATAGCTTTTAATTATTTTCTGAACACACTATCTGCGGGCGGATTCGCGCTCATAATAGAGATAAACATCTCTGAAAAGAAGTGATAACATTTAACCATACTGTAAACATCGATATGAGATCAAAAGATGCCGCAAAAGTCATGCGTAAAAACAACTTACACGCAATTTACGATGAGTCGAGTGAAAACGTAAAATTACCCTTCCCGCAGATAGTGTGTTAACAATCCATGATACCCTGCTAAGGAAAAACACAGTATTCAAACCAATCACAAAAATACATATTGAAAATTATTGGTGTGAAAAGTTCCTTACGTTTAACAAATAACAGAATACAGCATTATTGGTAAAGAAACGTGATAATTTTTAAAATCAATGAATTGTAAAAACATGTTATTACAAGGTAAAATAGTATTTGTTCTAGGATTCTCGAAAAATCATTGTTTTTAATTAGCAGGGCAGTACATGTGTCATTATTGTATACATATCAGGAATATCATTAGAAAAGTATATATATAATGAGACACATTGACATTTGAAAATTTGATCGAATGGCTTGTCAAAACATTAAGCCAATGATAATAAAAAAATAATTTACAATAATTCGCAATTCATTGTTAATACGTAGTTGAAATATGGAATTCTTTTGACATTGAGAATTCAATATCATTTACAGTTAAACCTGGATATAAGAGAGAGATATAAAACCATGTTTTCTTTCAGAGGTGTAAAATGACAGGACCTAAAGCCAGCTCTCTTTTGAAGAGGTTTCTCTTATATCCAGGTTAGACTATATTATGTAAACTGTTATTCAATTTATACCATACTCTCTAAAATTAAAATAGAATGAAAAATTCATATTAAAATTACCAGTTAAAGAGTTCTTTATCATTGCCTAAGGGCAAATGTGACTATCATTGTTCTGAAGTGTTTTAAGAATTTTATTGATTCAAAATTTGAAAATTATTTATGAAGCACTTTGGGTTACTAGATATTGTAAAAAGTAAACACAACTAACCCATTTTCACCCAATACGTTACTTTTAAATATAAATGGTCTTTGAATCTTGTATGCCAAATGTAAAAAGGCAACTTTTTTCATGTATAAATTCCTATACTAAATATAGAATGGTCCACCATAAAAACAAATGTGATTTTATTTATAATGACATTAAATACAATTCTTCTCAGGTGAAATAATAAATAAGGTATGCGACATTTTTTTAATGCGTCACAATTTATTATTCAGAGATCAGAGAGAAGATTGATTTTAATTCAATGATTTTAATCATTAAAAAAACCTACTGACTTTTAAATAATCAAAGACTTTAAAAAAAATTATGTCCAAATTTTGCTGTTTACAAATTCTAGATTAGCTCCACTTAGGAGTTATTTATATCGAGATTTTTCAGTGACATCTCAATATAAATAAAGAAAAATATGGCTGTCTGGGTTTTTATATCCGGTTTACGACCTGTCATTGCCCCGTTTCAGTGATCACTTTATACACCGTGAAAGTTACAAAGTGCATTATGTGATCAGTTAAACTAGACAATGACATATTGTAAACCCTGTAAATGCCAAGTCTTCCATATTCTTCTTCAAATATGTCGGAATGTCAATGAAAATATTTTTATAAAGACTATATATTCTGTCCATACTTTTATTAAAGACAATTTGTATTTAATTAACAATTTGGCATTTTTATTATTCTGGTTATTAAAAGCCAATAAGCGGAATATAGAAAAAGAAAAAAATACGAGTAAGATGTTAACTTGCAAATTCTAATAAGAGCCATAGGTGCTCCCTTTTACGAATGAATTGCGTGATTTGTTCAATGAATTATATGATCTATGTTATTAGTGATGAAAAAAAAATTTTGTTTATGGTCGCTGTGTTTCTCAATAAATATTAAGACAGCCTCAACATTGCCGTTGAGTTTTGAATGTGTACTTTGTTTTGTGGCATTTATACCTCTCGATAAAATATCTCCCTTTTTTCATTATCAGCATGCCTTAAAACAGTCAGCACACTTCTGGTCTCTACTTGTTCATCCATCGAGCTGACTCAGCGAATCAATGAAATGAATTCAACAATAAATTCCACTAATTCATTGAACAAGTCACATAATTTTATTTATTGTTTCGGCATTCACTTTGTGGTAAGACATGATAAAATTGTAAAAGAAAAACAGCTGTTTTTTACCACTTGAGTTTATTTTATTATAATGACTAGTTTCGGAAGCTATACTTCCATCTTCAGGTCTAATTATAAACTATACAGTTTATATTTAGACGTGAAGATGGAAGCATAGCTTCCGAAACTAGTCGTTATCATAAAATAAACTCACGTGATAAAACAAATGTGTTTTTTTTACAATTTAGTGACATAATTCATTCATAAATTGGAGAAGTCTCCGCTCTTATTTTGAACGCAACTAAAAATTTAGTCCTTGAAATGGAGATCTTAAAACGGCAAATGTTTTAGTAATAAAATACATTGCATTGGAAGTTACACGTTTTAGAATGAAAAAATATCAACTCACGTTACAAAGTTAATACGAGAGTTACAAAATAGGTTAAGAATTTGTTCATTCACATTAGTCTCTCGTAAATCAATGCCCGATTAGTGTTACACATCGCCCGTACAATCAAATGTATATTTCTTACATCAATTATGGTACAAAATTTACAAATATTAATATTAGATTAATTTTAATATAACCTTACATAAATAACAATATTAAGAATATTTACTACCTACTTAAAAATACTATTTACAAAAATTGGTTAATAAATGCAACATTGCACACAAATACAATTATTATTTATTATTACATTGGAAAAGCCTGGCAAAACGTAGTTAGATATATTTATATAACTTTGTTTTAGTATATCTGCCTAAGATAAGATGATTTCCTTCCAGATCACATTAAATTTATTTAAATTAGATATACTAAAACAAGCGATTCTATCTAACTGATAATGTTTATGATTTTACCCAGGAAAAGGTTCATACACATTATGCTTACCTATAAAATAAAATATATAAAAAAAGGAATCATTTTGTTGCAGTAACAAAAGAAAAGGTATTATTATTATTTATCAGTCATTTCAATTTTTCTATTGAAAAAACTACATAAATGCACATTTTAATCATTCCGATTAGATTCTATCTTAAATTATTTCTTTGTTAAATTTATTGGTTTAAAAATTTCCTACAAATTCCATGCTAGAATATAAATAAATGCAAGACTTGTTCACAGTGTTATTTAAAACGTTAGTTTACTGTCAAAATAAACTTAAGAATCATATTTTATCTATGGCACCAGTATACATACATAGATTGAATTGTTCCAATTTACAATAATGAAAAAATAATAAAACACAAATTTGCATCCACGGAATAACCCAATGTTCAAATATAATTCTTCCAACTTTGAGAGTAAGACCCAATGAGAGTAAGACGTTTGATTTTTGAGAAAAATTGCGAAGCCAGTCAAATAAGGTATTCCTAGAATATGGTCTCATGTAAATAATACCTAATTCTGAAAAATGTCCTCAAGATAATTCCACAAATTAGAACGCCTTCTAAGTTTTGGAGACAATAGTTTTGCTAACAACTAATGCAGTAGCATACCTTGTCTATTGGCTTGATGTGCATTCCAAGCCAATTTGCAGGACAGTCCATTGCTGTATATTGTTTACTATCACCAGAGATTAATATAAGAATAGATAATCACAAAATAACATTTACACAAGGACCTACTCAAGAACATAGTAAAATACAATGACTCGACAGCCATAAGTGCAGTATTTTTATACTGGCAACATTAAAAATCCCTGGCAACATCAAACATCGCTGTCAGAAATATTTTGACAAAATATAGTCGAACTACTTACACTACTGGCTTATGAATGATGATAACATCTTGGTATGGTTTTTGTCATTGGTATGGCATTGCAAATGTCTTCGTAAAAAAATCTCCACTCTCCCACTCTTTTCTTTCAACTGCCAGTTGAATTCGAAGAGGAAGTTAATCTTTTTCATTCTAATATATGTCAATTTTCCTCAAAAAAGTTTCACTCCAAAAATCTGCTTCTTTTTGGTACTTATATTTGAGAAAAATTCAAGATTTAGGGGTTTAAATTGACTCATTTTTGATGATTATTACAAAATACATTATTCAACTTGATTTATTTCATACAAAAGTTAGACCTGAGGATGCAACTTGTCTAAAAAAATTGTTAATCCTAGTTAAAAAATTGTACACATTTAAATAAACCATAAACAAATATATCTACATAAATAAGCACTTGACTAAGAACAAATATTTCGGCAACAAAATAAATTAATTACAATTTTTCCACCGCATCAGCTAGTCCAAAATTATCACTTTTACAAAATTACATTTACGAGTTTCGACTTAGCTCTCGTTCGCCATCAAGCAGTTTCAATAAGTAGCACTTCAAATGTTCAGAAAACGAATGAAAAAACTTAAAAAATAACAAAAGAAAAGCATACATCTGAGAGTATAAAATATTTTAAATGCGGAATAAAAAATGAATATTCGTATTTATAATGTTTAAGTACTTAACATTATTTGAAGTTATATTGCGTAGTATGCAGTCGGTTCAATCTACTTTCTCATATAAAAGTATTTAAATATATTTCGTGAAAAATACGTCATTTATTGATTTTTTCAAGGCACCCTGTAGTTACCGGCAAATCCGTATATATATTTATGGCAGTGCTGCTATTAGTATGACTTGAAGCTTCCCAAACGTATCGAAACAAACAAAAGACCTACATATACTATACAATCCCATTATTACACATAAAATTTACTAAATAATTTTTTTCAGTCATATTAAAAAAGATGATCGTAATCGCGGGGATTCGATCGTAAGTCCGTACACACTCTTCGTAATAGTTCCAGACACAGTTATAAATCTATGGCACCTTTTACAAATGCGTCGTGTTAATGTTAAGCAGGTATCACACACTGGTAGATAGATATATTTGTTACGAACAAAACAAACTCGCGGGTGAATTCGTAAGTAAATATTTACACAATTCGAATTTGAATAAGAAATTTCAGCGATTTAAGAATGTAGGTGAACACGGTAGACTGATCATTTATAAGTTTCTTATATTGACTAAGAAGCAATCAAATGGGGATATTTCAGTTGTGAATGATAACCATTTTTTACTATATATACTTCAAGCAATGAGATATTATTTATATTCTTGGAGTAATAATATTTTTTAATGTAACTGAAGCATATATCATCAAAATGTTTATCAAACTTTAACAAAATCAAAATTCCCAATGAAAAAAATGTATCATTATCAATTTTTATAATGTTTTATTATAGCCAATGCTATACGCAACATTTTATTGAATAAAAAAAAATATTTACACCAGTAAAACATGTATTATATCAAAATTATCGACGTTTTATTTCACTGGTTTTCTTTGACAACGTCGTTACGATGAATGATGTCACACAAACTTTATTTTGAGTAAAATATTGTGGTTAAAACACAAAAATAATCTGAAGTGTGGTTTTAGAGTTTAAATTCAACCACAGATGGCAGTACAAGTGCCTTTTTTTTTTTAAAGAAAAGTTAAATATTTGTGTTTTATTATTTACACAAATATTTCAATTTCATACTGTTTCTGTGAGCCTAAGAGGCTCATTACTAGAAATAGGTATCAAATTGTGGTAGAGTGGATTCGAACCGAGAAACTCTGACTTAAGAGTCCGCGACACTAACCACGGGACCACAACCCGACGTATTTTAGAAATAAATGTCACTGGGATTTAGTTATAAGGGCGGGCGTGCATGCCCCTTTGAGGAAAGTTTTGCTTGGACGACCATGTACGGCCATACTCCCGGACAGGTTAATCATTCTTAAATATCACTGAAATTTCTTATCATTGAAAGTCTTTCGCGTCGATTGCAATTGCATCGGTTCAACACCAATTGTACCAACGCAATTTTTCGCATATTTCCACTTAAGCAATGTCTGTGATAATGCCGCCGAACCACACGCAGACAATCGGGAAGAGGTACGTTATCATGGCTCTCTGCAGCGACATTTCCTCCTTCGCTTCCACGCCAGACGTGGAAGACATGTCCTTGTCGCTGTCTATTCTATTTTGGTCAATGTCGACATTATTGTCCTCTTCTTCGTCGATGATTCCCGTGTCCAGGTCGTTCTTTATCACTACGGGAGGGTTGTAGGGTTCATTGTCCTCGGTTATGTCTTGGTCGGGTTCCTTGTTGTCGAACTTGGGTTCTTCGGGAATATGGTGCCCGGAACCTTCTTCTTGGTCGGGGGGACCTCCCGGTTCGTTCTCATCTTCTTCATCGTCATCCCCATCGCCAGAGCCAGAACCAGACCCGAATGTGAGGGAAGCGGAATCTTCTGAAAAGAGAAAAATACAATTTAACCTCATTGTCTGATCGATCCAACCGTGGAGTCATGGTATATCAATGCAGTGAATGTGTCAAATTGCATTAATTGAAGTACCTTCTTCTCCCCATTCCACGTCCAGTCCGTTGTAGGCGTTCTTCAGCTTCCCGGTGATCCTCCGCAGGCTCATCTGCTGCGCCGAGAGCAGGCCGGCTCCCGGGAAGGCGGCGGGGGCCGCGGCCGTGGAGGAGCTGCCCCTCACCTCGGGGTTGGTGGCCAGCGCCGCGCTGCCTTCCCCAGCCAGGGCGGGGACGTATCTGTAAAGCGACGAGAGCACCATCATTAGCGTGCTGTTACTGAAAGCAGAGACTCTTCTCCACATTCCCAGGTCTGATGATAATAATAATAATAATAGTAATAAGTGTCGTGTTGTGGTCCCGTGGTTAGTGTCATGGACTCTTGAGCCAGAGTTTCTCGATTTGAACCCACTCTATCACAATTCTATACGTATTTCTAATAATGAGCCACTTAGGCTCACATAAACAGTTTGAAATTGAAGTATTTTTGTAAATAATAAAAACACAAATATTCAATTAAAATAATAATAATAATAATAGTAATTAAATTATTTGTATAGCTTCATTTTCGTAAAATACTACCTCAAGGGCGCTTATAAAAATATGGATGATAAAATTGAATAATAATAATATCATGATAATAATGATATACAAAAAATTAATAGATTAGTAGATTAAAATGTCGTCAATTGGTCTCGTCGACGTCCAGAAAGAGTTGGATTATATCCTCTTTGCATTCGATTTTCTAATGTCGGACGACGAAGATGTGATTCTTGGTTCTGTGATTTCAATAAATTACAGCCTACTCCAGATGAAGAAAAATACAAATGTTACTGGATTTCAACTTTCGCGGCAAGCATCCGACTTCGGATGTAGCATTCAGAAAGCTGTACTGACTATGAATACGAATGCTCGCATCGTAACGTGTTACGCTATGACGAAATGACTCCAGTCAGTCCCCACATTTAGGTAATGGCAGGGGAAGATATTGAGGATAGCTCACCTGGCAACGTGCGTCCCGTTCCAGCACTTCTCCTCCGAGTCGCTGGTGGCGATGGTGTCGCAGTACATCTGGGGGAGCCGGGACCAGATCTTGCGGGTCTCCCGGACCTTCTGCCGCACCTCCCGGACCATCTGGTTCAGGGACGGGCCGTAGCGGGAGTCGCCCGCGTTCTCGTGGGACGTCTCGCCCACGCCCGAGTAGGGGACGGAATCCTCTGCAAATTGCGTATGTTATTTCCGACAAATCATTTAAAAATATAGTAGAATCCTGGGAATTCGAGGGCACGAAGACAAATCCAAACAAGGTTTTGAAGTGTAGGAAAACATTTAAAAAAACATAAAAAAACTGAAGAACACATTTAGTAATACAGACATAAAATTATTATTTATAACCTTATTTTTGTTAAAAAATTTACTAATGTCAGATAAATTTTCCGTATATAGACTACATAGCAAAAAATAACATTAATAGGCACTTTTTGCAGTAGTGAGATTCATTTAAAAAAAATTTCAATACTAAATTTTATTTATTTTAAAACATACCGTCAGTCTTTTTTCTCTTTCCTCCTCCTTGCTTCTTCCTTCCCCTCTTCCTGCCCCCGCCTCTCTGCGATTCCGATCCGAAGTCGTACGATTCGAACTCTATTTCTTTGGACCCCTTTCCTGGCTCCGGATCAGCCTCCCGTTTGATCCTAGATCCGGCCACTAACCGGTCGTAAGCCATTCGCTTATCGAAGCTCCTGCTGTTGGTGTAGCTGTCGTCGTTCACAAGATCATTATTCCCAGCGACGTTGTCGTTGATGCTGTTCTTGGCCTTCAAGTCGGTGCCTCGCTCGCTGTCTTCCAACAGCTGCTTCCTCGAGCTGCCTCGGGACAGAATGAACGGATTCTTCTTCAGCAAGCTTTCCTCCGATGTTTCTATTTCGAAATCGTCGCTATTATCCGCAGCCTGCTTTGCGGCATCAGGATAACCAGAAGGGAAGCTGACACTCCTCGTCAGCCTAGATCCGCCAGAGAAGTAAGCTGTTTCGGCTGGTCTCTGACCCAAGACTGGCTTCCCGCAGCCGCTGAAGACTGTCTCCGACAGTTCCTTGGAGTGCTCTTGGAAGTTCATGATGGCCTCTGAGATCTTTATGTCGATCGGTTCGACTACCACGGCAATGTTGAATGATCCAAGGAGTCGATCGGATACCTTGTCCATTGTGTCTGAAAATTAAAATAAAATGTAAGATCAAGTAAAATAATAATCACAACAGTGTCCAAACACTTTAGTTTTTGACATCTCATCAAAGATGAAGAAGAATATGGAAGTCTGGGCATTTATGGGGCTGATGACCACCAATAGATGTCTCAAGTGAAGTTCTAGTGATTCAAGAACAAAGTTTCAAAATTGGTTCATATACATATATATATATATATATATATATATATATATATATATAGAACTTCCAAGAATTTGAGTAGTGTGGTTGTCAACAATGGGTAGAATTGGTAAATGTTACATGTGTGAAAGTGATATTTAAACCAGCCTATGACGGTCGTCAGCCCCGTAAATGCCCAGACTTCCATATTCTTTTTCGTCTTTGATGAGATGTCAAAAAATAATACGTAGGTTAGTCTAGAATTAAGAGAGTTGGAGCCTTACCAACGAAAGCATCCCATTCAGCGGAGATGTCAGCGTGGAGCGGCAGGCAAGCGCGCGCAGAGTTCAGGCACAGGTTGAGGCAAGCCTTCTCAGGCGCCCCGGAGCATGCGCCACAGGAGCGAGCGCGCACTATCAACGGAGCGCACGTTCCCTGCCCGCGCATCTGAAATAGAATGATCATAAATTAGAAAGAGAGAAATATTTGATAAATGACTTGATGTGAAACGTCTATCATTCCTCTTTATGTAAAAAAAGATGGAAGTCTGAGCACACATCGCTCACTCCTTTCAGTAACGTCATAAATCAAAATTCGTCAATTTTAAGTTCTGCATGTTTTCGAAATGCCCAGAAAATGTACTATATCCCAGCAAAAGCGGCATATTTTAAACTTACTATTTACCCGCTACAGGGCAGAAAGTATTGTTTTTGAATTTTGAAGAAAAGGTATTGTTTAATTATTTTTTTAAATATACTTAATATTTTTGAAATGGAGAAAAAACCTTCAGGTTTTACCTAAAAAGATCTGCTGCACAGTAAAAAGTTCAACAAGTGGCTTGATATTCATTTTTAATACATTGTATTACATTTATTAACATTAAAAACGTTCTCCTGAAAATTAAAGTTTTTTGATTTATGACGTTCTTGAAAGGAGTGGGCGACATATCAAGTTGAGAGACCTGTTATATTAAATATATATGTGCCCCTGTAAATATGATTTCATCAGGATTGTTATTTAATTTCGTCTAGAAGATAGTATAATAAAGTACAAACCAATTATAACCTAGCGATAATTCTATTTTTTCAAAAACTGCTCATTTTAAAGCTAACATAAAATTTTACTGTACTGGAAGCATGGAATCTTACGATTTTATATATGAATTCGGGCTGTGACACGGTACAATAGTTTATTAAAAGACAGAAACTCGTTTTATAATACATCTCACATATTCGCACATACCATATGTATCGCGATTCTATCATTCTCTCTTCTTCTTCCTGGCTACATCCCCAACTTATCGTCTTTATAGACTGCTGAGGTCGGCTCTCCTCGTCCTCAGGTTGTAGGTCGTTCTGTCATGGACAACGTCACCTAGGCCATGTTTTTTTTGGTCTTCCTCTAGATATCTTTCGAGGAAGATCCATGGCGATTGCCTGGTTCACAATATGATCAGGTTCTCTGCGTCCTATGTGCCCATACCATCTTAATTGTTTTTCCCCTACCTTCCTATTTATGTATGTTACGCCCAGGCTTTCACGAATGCGTGAGCTTTTTATTTTGTCTCTAAGGGACACTCCCGCTGACCATCAAAATGAGAGATCATAAAGATTTCAGAAAGAGAGAAATATGTAACAGAATGCAAGACATGATGATGGCAGTGCACAACGGAGTCCTGGTTCCAACTCTAATGTATGGAAGTGAAACATGGAGTTGGCAAACGAAGGATGAAAGTAGACTGAATGCAGTCGAAATGCCATCTCTCAGAAGAATGTGCAACAAAACGATGTATGATAGATGTGCGAATAGTGAAATAAGGAAGGAATGCAAAGCTGAGATAAGCATTATCGATAAAATTAAGAAAGGTGTGTTGAGATGGTTTGGACATGTAGAACGAATGAGTGAGGAAAGAACGGTAAAACAAATTTACGAGGTGAATGTTAGTGGGAAAAGAAGCAGAGGAAGACCGAGAAAAACATGGCACGATCAGGTATGCCAAATACTTGAAAGTGGTCAGGTTAGGAGTCGTAACAATCGGCAAGTATGTATGAGGAGATGCATGAACGTGGAAGAGGCGAAGACTGTTTGCAAGGACAGAGTGGTGTGGCGCTCTATTCTCTCTGCCTACCCTTGCGGGGAAGCGGCGTGATGGTTAGTTAGTTAGTTTTTTAATGCAAGACATGATGAATGCTTGGAACAAGTGCGAGAATTTTTATATCTAGGAAGCATGTTCTCAACACATTTCAGGTGGGTATTTTTTACAGCTGCAGACCGCTGGCGATAGGATTTGAAAATTACGCACATATAGTTAAGACCTTAACAGAGATTGGTATATAATTTCATATAAAAACTATGGATAATTCCTTCTTTTCTGCCTTTGAAATGAGGCCGGCGCAGAAGGTAAATATACCTTTCATTGCATCACAAGTAATTGTGAAATGAAACATATAAGAAATACATGCTTTTTATTCTATTTCTTTTCCTTTTACCTGGTATTACATTTTTTTTCTTTATTTAAAATTCTTTTGCATTATCACATGACATAAATTCAAATATGAATAAAATATAATACAAAAAAGATCCCACAAAGGCATGGCCTGTGTGTGGGTATACAATATAATTTAGGTCATAGTAAAGGACGCTGGCAAGAATACAATAGGTATTATAAGTAGAACTAGAATAATAGTGTTAATATAAAATACAAAAAATACCAAAAACTATCAGAAAACAATTTGTTTTAAATAAAATAAAAAACGTAAAAAAGATGAAAAAGTAAAAAGTTAGCAAGCATGTACCACATGAGTGATACGTCTTCAAGAAAAAGGAGCTTAAATCTGTCTCTTCAATAAACAATTTAGGCAAAATTTTCAATGTACACAAACTTACGGAATTAACATCTAACAAATAGTCTTGGAGCAGTCTTGGAACGGTTTTGGAGCTTTGAAAAATGTGTGCCTTTGCAAGCATGTACCACATGAGCAAGCATGTACCAAGTTAGCAAGCATGTACCACATGAGTGATACGTCTACAAGAAAAAGGAGCTTAAATCTGTCTCTTCAATAAACGATCTAAGCAAAATTTCAAATCTACACAAACTTAGGTAATTAACATCTAACAAATAGTCTTGGACCAGTCTTGGACCAGTCTTGGAACGGTTTTGGAGCTTCGAAAAATGTGTGCCTTTGTGTGGATTTACAAAAAGGAAGGCATTTCTGTGCGGCAAGTATAGTACGGTATTAAAATAAAGGTTGAGAAAACTTACATTTGCCATGTTGCGCGCCACATCAGCCGCAACTACAAGGGCCCTGGTGAAGGTGCGAGTTGCTACAAACGCTCTCTTCACTTGGACTACCAGCTTGGGAGGGACGTCGCCAAATGGCTGCAATTCTGCCATGTGCTCACTGACGCAGGACAAATATCTGAAAGGAGACAGCATGACAATTAATTAACAAGTTATACATTAAACAATATATCCCACTTAATATGATAACACAGTAGAAGCCGGATATAACGCTTCCTTCATAATTTGAAGCAGTGCAAGGATTAGAGTCTACGATTGGATGGCTAGAGAAGGCATAACAAGATTAAGACAGAATAAAAATCATGCAGTTAGTTTCCCTGAAAAATCATGTTCTCAAAAAAACCTGACTCGATTTAACATTCAAAGAAGATGCTAGGACATTGTTCGCAATAAGTAGTCTTTTATAGATATCTTAATTTCAAGAGATTTTTTATCAACGAATAAAATCCTTACTATCTGTGAAATCAAGTTTTATTGTGCCCGTAATTTAATAAAGGTCTAAGATTATAAAAAAGGTTTACTAGAAATGCAAACGTTTCATCATGGTGCTTCCCCGCAGGAATTGGCAAAGACAATAGAACGCCACACCAATCTGTTTTCGCACACAATCTTCGTCTCTTTCGCATTCATACATACACGCTGATTATTTCGACTCCTGGCCTAACCACTTTCTAGTATTTGAAATACTAGATCATGCCGAGTTTCCACTGCTTCTATTACCAACCACATTCGCCTCATAAATTTGGTTAACTATCCTTTTTTCACTCATTGAATTCACATGCTCAAACCACTCAACACACCTTTCACAAGTTCACCGATAATGCTTATCTTAGCCTTGCATTCTTTCCTTATATCACCATTCAAACATGTATCATACAACATTTTGCCGCACATTCATTTTACGTTTGCCGACCACTGATCTAAGGAAACCAAAGCAAAAGGCAGAAAAGAGGCCGCTCGTACAGTTTTTAATAAGGTGAGAGATATATTCTGTAACAACAGCCTCAATCTAAAGCTCCAGCAGAGAATGGTTAGGTGTTATGTCTGGTCAGTACTTCTATAAGGAGTTGAATCGTATACCCTCAAGATCAGCACTGTGAACCGACTAGAGGAATCACAGAATGCTACGCATTCCATGGACCTATATGGTCAGCAATGCAAATGTTCTCCAAATAGCAAGAGCAGGGAGGCAGTTGCTGACTGATATCAAGGTCCGGGAGGTATTCTATCTGAGGCATGTGCTGAGAGGAGACAAGTACAAGCTATTGCACCTAATCATAAAAGGTAAAATAGAGGGTCGAAGAGGTGTCGGAAGAAGGCGGATCTCCTGGTTCCATAATATACATGAGTGGACAGGAATACAGAGCGTCGAGGAGCTCCTGGCTCCGGAACATACGAGATTGGACGGGGATCAAGACCGTTGAGTCGCTGTTTAGAGCTGCCCAAGGCAAAGACAATTACTCTCAAGTGATAGTCGATGTCAGGGGGACCTGACTTGACACAAACAGAAGAGAAGAAGATCTAAGGAAATAATATTTTTTACATGTTTTCGGTGTAGTTGAAAGCTTACTTGTCATCAAAGTGGTACTGCGAGTTGAGCACCACGAACATCTTCTGGTAGAGCACGGCGAAGAAGCCGTGCATGGCGCGGGCGAGGTCGAGGTCGCCGCGCGCGTAGTAGCGCTCCAGGTCGGAGAACAGGTCGGCGAACAGGTGCGCGTGCCGCTCGTAGATCAGCCCGTACGTGCGCGTGAACATCAGGTGGAACTCCTGCTTCGAGTGCGCCAGCAGGGCGCGGAACACTTCTGCAAGGGAAAATGACAAGCTTAGAACGAGACCATTTCACGGTGACATCTAGACAACACATTAACGGGGTTTACGACCATCATTCTTCTTCAAACCCTTATCCGCACCCCAGTGGTGCATAGGGCACTGAATATTAACGCAGTGTTATCTTGATAGTTAACACGTGAAGAAAAGGTGATCAGCCCTCCGCTTCAGGTCCAGTGTGATATTGAATAAATATTAGAGTGAAAAAAAATCACTTATATTTATTTGACCCCCCTGGGAATCGAACCCGGGACCTCCAGAATGGTAGAAGAGCGTGCTGACCATTACACTATGGATTAGGCTGATTTAAGCGATTACTTTACACACATGTAACATTCACCAATTCTACCCATGATTGACAACCACACTACTCAAATTCTTGGAACTTCTGTATGTATGGTTCAAATATTTATTTAATATTACTCTGGACTGATTGATACCTGAAGCGCAGGACTGATCACCTTGCCTTCATGTAAGCAGCAATTAAGATGACACTGCGTCAATACAATGCAATACAATAGGGTTATAAGAACTTAAGTTAATATCAAAGGCGCAGGGCTGATCACCTTTCCTTCGTATATTCAAGGTAACTAAGCACTATGGATGCTCAATCACGGACAGAACGATATACAGACTAACAAACTGTAATTTGCCTCTATTGAGATGCCTAAAGCTGGAGACTGACTGGAGCATTTCATCGTAACGTAACACGTTACGATGCGAGCATTCAGGCAGTCAGTACACCGAGCCGAGCGCTCCATCCATAGTTTCGGATGCTCGCCGCGAGCAATGTTACGACGTTATGTTACGACGAAATGCTCCGGTCGGTCTCCACCTTAAAGTGTATCTTTAATTTCATCATATACAACAAATTTTTTTCTCAGACGTGTTTTATTTATTATTTACCTTGCTTATTATGTACAAGGTTTATAGATCATTAAGTGGATTTTCGTTTCTTCTAACTAAACCATGTTTTATTTGAATCTGTGTTGGGAACAGGAGGGATAATCTAGTGTGGGCCAATCAGGAACTTGTCAGCATTTGCTCATTGCTGGGAGGAAACCACGTAAAACTCCTCAGGAGAAGACGGACTGTTGAGTTTAAATCACTGTGTATAAAATTAATTAGCATCGGAACGATATTGCACATTCTGATAACATCCGCGTATACGCGAAACCGCGAGCGAAAAAAATCGTACAAAGCGAGGGACGATTAATACTAATGAAAAAATGAGCATCCTCCAAATTTAGAAAAATAAAATAAAATAAAACCCCACAAACGATTTGCAAACATCAATAACTCCACTTTGCGCAATTCGCCCGAATACGTAATGACATTTAGACGTCATCAAAGAGCGCCGATTTCGCGCCATCCGCACACGATCAAAGGGGGAATCCCGAAATTGGAACAAATACCATAGAGAAGGAATTCGAATTTGGAATTCGAGGGGGACCGATGTTGCCATATCTGGGCGTAAATGTCAGCTTACGCATCGCGACAATTTCCGGTCACGCCGGATAGGTACTGTTGTTACGAAAATATCCGATACTTCTTGACAGCTATGGCCGGGGGGAATCTTTGAAGATTCAAAGGGGAGAAATAAATTGTTGAAAATACTAATATTGACATAATTTACGTACCTTGTACCGGCGCCATTATTCAAAGGGTTGTATCTAATTTTTCTTGAATTTGAAAATGATAAAACAACCACTACTACACGCCGTTTCCGTACAGGGGTAGGCAGAGAGGAGAGGATTATTATTAACCGGATCTTATCACCTTTAGGCATATGTATGGGAAGACTTATGGATGTGCAAATCGGAATGAACACTTCCGCAAAGAGAGCGTACCTATTTTTTTTAATTACCTAGCATCCAAGTGACTTTTTTTCCTTTAAACATGTTTCTTACCTCATGATTTTTATATGCCTATTTAATGTAAGTACCTTTTATTGCATTATATTTTACATTTTGCCCTGTGTTTTCTTACTTCTTTTTCAGTCTTGTTAACCTTAAGGCCCAGATCTCGAGCGTTCAAATCAGAATGCGCTGAGCCGCGCCCAGGGCTCGACGTATCCTCACGCTATTTTTTTTTTTAAATTTACATTGGATATTTTTTGTTTTTTAGAATATAAATAGAAAAAATATTTTTATATTTTTTTAAAAACATATTTTTTTTATTCCCTACCTTTTAACAAGTCTTTTATTTTCAAAACCATTGTATTATTTCGAAGAAAAACTAACTTAATGAGTTTTTGCAGATTATGATAAACATGGACGTTTTATTATTATATTATAAATTATATATATGTGTTTTATTATTTATTATATATGTGACTTGTGTAGGTAATATGTTTTTAATATAAATAAATAAAAAAAACGTCAGTTACCTTTTTTTTAATTACCTAACGTCCAAGTGACTCTGAAATCTAGCTACGGCTTTTGCAACGCCGTTTATCATGTCCCTACTCAGGCTTCGACTTTATAAGTTTCATAGCCTATCTACTCGTGAGTGGATTTACTCTTTATGTTTAAAGTTACTATAATTTCATGTAATTCATGAGTGAAAATTCTAGGCAAAAACACTCGCTGACGTCAGTTACCCCCTCCGCGCCGAGCACGGCGTTGTGGTCTTGTATAGGGTAATCGGTAAATGTGTTTCTCGCCTCTCTTCTAGGTATACTCTTCCTTCAACCCCCCTACCCTGACGAAGATTGATTACGGAGGGATGTCGCTTGCAGATGGCACCACTGCTTTCCCCCGCACTTTTTTTTGGCGTGTATTTAATATTTTTAACGTTGTCGTTATGTAATTGTAGTGCCGTAACAACAGAAAATAAAATACAACATACTTGTTCACAAATCTGGATTATCTCCAATTATAGGAGTTATTTTTCATATTATTTTTTGACATCTCAACATACATGTCATGAATATGGAAGTCTGGACATTTACGGGGCTTACGACCGTCATAGGCTGGTTTAAGTGATCACTTTACACAGGTGTAACATTCACTAATTTTATCCATGATTGAGAACCACACTACTCAAATTCTTGGAAGTTCTATATATATATATATATATATATATATATATATATATATGATCCAATTTCGAAACATTGTGGATGAATTAATCACTAGAATTTTACTAGAGACATCTATTCGTGAGATGAAAAAAGCTTTTTATTGAGCAGAAACTCTTTAATTTGTATGTGAGGTCCGAATTCTGGATTATAATCACATATATGAGAAACGCTAGAAAATATCATTTTCATTTGACTATTTTAGCTTATAATTTGACCAGTTAAAATATTTACAACATTTTGAGTGTGTAAAACTTGTTTTAAACATTATTTGTAATCTCATATCGCTCACTCCTTTCAAGAACGTCATAAATCAAAAATCGTCAATTTTCAGTTGTGCATGTTTTCAGAATACCCAAAAAATGTACTTTATCCCAGCAAAAGCGGCATATTTTAAACATAATATTTACCCGCTACAGGGCAGAAAGTGTTGTACCTTTTCTTCAAAATGCAAATACAACACTTTCTGCTCTGTAGCGGGTAAATATTAAGTTAAAAATATGCCGCTTTTGCTGGGATATAGTGCATTTTCTGGCCATTCCGAAAACATGCATAATTGAAAATTGACGATTTTTTATATTGTTGATATCGTTGTTGAAAGGAGTAAGCGATATATTAAAATATGAATATATTCACAAGGAAAATAAAGTCTTAAGAAGCAATGTGTACTAGTTACGAGGTGAGTGTTGGAATCTGCTAATTAGTGAACGAAATTAGTTTTAAAACAAAAATCTTGGCATCACCTGCCGCTAGCCAAACTAATCACATTAATTCCTCATACCCAGCCATTTCAGCGAGTTTCCTGAAAGGTTTACCGGAAAAAAAATAAGACTATTAGAATAAAAGCAGGCTGGCGAAGAACGGCAAATTAAGGCCCGACGTGGGCAAATTCGCCGCGAGAAATGATCGCAGTCGGTCGCCGGCTCCTAGGGTTGGTTGCCTTGAGGGATTATTCGGTGTCAGCCAGCATCCCCTAAGAGGGGGGAGGAGGTTCATTCACCCAGACACGTGGCGGTATTGAAAACACATTTGAATAGGCCAGAAATGCCACGGTCTCGTACGGCAGCGCGGTCGTATGACGAAGGGAGAAATAATGGTGGTCCGAAAGCAAATTTACCGACAGAAATGTCAGGTGAAAAAAGCGAAAAAAATATACACAAGTGACAATGCAACGTAGTATTGTCATACAAATAAATCTTTTTACCATAAATTCGTTTCTTGTTCTTCTAATGCTCATCCGAATTCAATGGTGCATAGGGCACTGCATCGTAATAAAGCTTAATTCATTCAAATATATCACAAGTGTATTTTTTTCAGAAGTTCATTTATTTCGAGATCCCGGGCTTAATTAATAGTCGGGTTGTGGCCCGTGGTTAGTGTCGCAGATCAGAGTTTCTCGGTTCGAACCCACTCAACCACGATTTGATACCTATTTCTAATAATAAGCCGCTTAGGCTCACAGAAATAGTACGAAATCGAAATATTTGTGTAAATAATAAAAACATTTTTTTAAAATTAAAAATGAAGATGTTAGAAAGGAATATATTGCTGTATGAGGGATACTTAAAAAAAATTAGAACAGTTCCTTAAGGTGGCGTGGACATGTGGAGCGAATGGATAGCGAGAGAATGGCTACGAATGTACAATATATTTGGCAAATGTGATCAGGAGAACAGAACGAAGTCTAGGTAACGCGCGTTTTGTAGTTCGTTTTTCGAGTAGCGGTTTGACTCCTCCCATCGCGGATATGGCACTCCGTTACAGGGGCAGATGTTTCCCGTTTCCTGCATCCGAATGTGCATTATTCCTTCACAAATCATAAACGTCTCCGGAGCGATTATCGAATCGCGCGTGTACATATGTCTTGCCCCTTGCTCCTTGCTCTAGGGTCGGGAAGGGAGGACATCCGGTCGTGTTGCGTTACCTAATTTTCCGCCGATTTATGCAAGGATTAAGGCGGGATTATCAATAGCCCTAAACATAATTTTAATTTTTCTTAAAACCCTGGTAATATTTTGCGTAATTCGTAAAATACGTCTACCCCTAATTCGCTTTTGAGGGTGAATAGGGCACTGTATCGTTCACAAACACCATTATCTACAACATTTTGAGTGTGTCCAAATACTTGTTCAATACTTGTTCACAAAATCTGGATTATCTCCAATTACAGGAGTTATTTTCATATTATTTTTTGACCGTCATAGTCGTCAGCCCCGTAAATGCCCTGACTTCCATATTCTTCTTCATCTTTGATGAAATGTCAAAAAATACCATTATATAGATTAAATATATAAATGAAAGGTCTTGCGCTCCAGTACCAGTCTGGAATAATATTTAAAAAAAATTATATTAAATCATTTACATTTATTTTTATCCCTCTGGGAATGGAACCCGAGACCTCTCGCATGGTAAACAAACGTGGATATCAGTTTACATACAAAAAAAATGTGTCTGAATTTCATAAGTAGCTAAGGACAATTACTCTTAAGTGATAGTCGACGTCAGGAGCACCTGGTATGACACGAACAGAAGAAGTTGAGATATATTTATGTAGGTATAGTAAATAGGAAAAAGGAGCAGAGGAAGACAGAGAAAAACATGGCACGATCAGGTATGCCAAATACTTGAAAGTGGTCAGGTTAGGAGTCGTAACAATCGGCGGGTATGTATGAGGAGATGCATGAACGTGGAAGAGGCGAAGAATGTTTGCAAAGACAGAGTGGTGTGGCGTTCTATTCTCTCTGCCTACCCCTGCGGGGAAGCGGCGTGATGGTTAGTTAGTTAGTTAGTTTAATAAATTCATTCAAAACGTTCAGTTTCATCGTACGAATAAATGCATTGGCTGCGTGAGAACTTGCAGCATTGGAGCGACAAGATGTAACACGATATAGCCCGTTGTACGAAGCGAAGTTCGTTGTATGAGTCGCGCAATGAACGAACATAAAATTCGTTATGCGATGCATCACGCTATTTAAAATGTTCAGACCAAACATTATAATATCATCAATCCCGAATCAATTGTATGCACAGGCATAAGACCCCTATAAAACCAAATTCTTTCTTTGTGAATGGTGCTTTTCTGGCATATCTGGATCCGTGTTGGGTGTTTACTGTTTGCCCAAGATCTGGCAGCATTCTAAGTAATGGCGACAGATCCGGACTAACGTCCACATATTTGGGCTTTATTCTGAATTATCGTATCCTTTGTTGGGAAAGAATAAATAAAATAAAAATAGGGGAAGCGGATTTGATGGTTCGATGTCAGATAAAATGGAATGAATAAGATGGAATGATTTCAGGGATCAAACTATTGTATAATAAGACCACCAAAAGAGATTTTTTTATTGCTTGCCAGATGAATCTATGGAATATACGAATGCGATGAATAAAGCCGTAAGATTTCTTTTGAATCCAGGAAACGGATGGAGAAAAATTTAGCCTTACGTGATGTGACTCTTTTATGGAACATTAATGATATTTTTGGAACATTGATGATAT
Source organism: Brachycentrus maculatus (assembly GCF_059751285.1). NCBI lineage: Eukaryota > Metazoa > Arthropoda > Insecta > Trichoptera > Brachycentridae > Brachycentrus > Brachycentrus maculatus. Next base: position 411,396 of record NW_028281038.1, on the reverse strand, counting down.
TTTTAGAACATATTATATTTTTGGCACCCTGATGATATTTTTGGAACATTAATGATATTTTTACAACATTGGTGATATTTTTGGAACATTGATCATATTTTTAGAACATTAATGATATTTTTGGAACATTGATTATATTTTTAGAACATATTATATTTTTGGCACACTGATGATATTTTTGGAACATTAATGATATTTTTACAACATTGGTGATATTTTTGGAACATTGATCATATTTTTAGAACATTGATGATATTTTTGGAACATTGATTATATTTTTACAACATATTATATTTTTGGCACACTGATGATATTTTTGGAACATTAATGATATTTTTACAACATTGGTGATATTTTTGGAACATTGATCATATTTTTAGAACATTGATGATATTTTTGGAACATTGATGATATTTTTAGAACATATTATATTTTTGGCACACTGATGATATTTTTGGAACATTAATGATATTTTTACAACATTGGTGATATTTTTGGAACATCGATCATATTTTTAGAACATTGATGATATTTTTGGCACATTGATGATATTTTTGGAATATTGATGATATTTATAGAACATTAATGATATTTTTGGAACATTGATGATATTTTTGGAACATTAATGATATTTTGATGATATTTTTGAAACCTTGAACGTTCACCTATCATTTTATATATAATTATATTTATATATGCACTCGATCTGTAAGTAACGATCAAGATAAAATTGCGTCAATATGACACAGTACCCTATGCACCATTGGGTGAGGATTGAGGTTAGAAAAAGAATATATGTACCCATACATATGATTAAATTTATACATCGCCTCATTAAAGAGTTCGCGGCAGTATCTATGATTGATTTGAGCATTAAATCACGGGTAGAATGGTGCATGTAAAAAAAAATAATTACGTTTTCAGGCGTCTCCCAGTATGTAAAATAATCCAAGATGAAACTTGCATGCATTAAAAATAAAAGAGTCTCTGCTTAGTAAAAAAAAGTATTGTCAAATCAACCATAGATAATGCCGCAACCTCACACATAAAGCTACGTGTAAATTATATGATATATCTTTGTGAAAAACCCACATTTGTGAACACGCATTTGGACATACCCAATATGTTAATCAGAATAATTAGGTCATTTTTACAACACCACTTTCTCAAAATTTCTACAAATCACATTTCACATTTTCAAATCACACTACATAAAAAAGAATAACCCGCAAATGTTTTGTGTATTTCAAAAAAATCTGCATTTAAAAAAAAGACGAAGACTCTTTTCTGTAAGTTCGGACCTGTCCGCGGGGGATTCGTTCATATCGCAGAGTAAACACATCACAATAGCCAAATATCCCGAGACCTTTCACGGTCGGGCGCGCCACCACGCCACGGTGGCACCGGCACGGTGGCCGCAGAGGGGTGCGACTTTATGATTCCGTCGGGAAACACTTGAGATATAATATATAAAGTGACACCGATGCGACATCGGAAATACAGACAACGCATGGGAGGCGCCGGACGATTTGAAAATTGAAGATAAAAATGAGTTATTGAAGGTTTTTGACACGTCTAGCCTACTTTCTATTTAACCATTGAAGTAATAGAAGTCTACAAACTATTTTTAAATAAAAAAAATAGTATTTAAGTATGTAAAATTTGTCTGATTTTTTTGAGAAAATCAGTAAATAAGTTCTTCTGACATCCTAGAGGCAGCATAAGTTTTGAAATAATTTTAATTTTCTGGGGTGATTGTCCCTGAAACATATATCGCTCACTCCTTTCAACAACGTCAAATATCAAAAAAACTTCATTTTTCAGGAGAACGTTATGAAAGTTCAAAAATATAATAAAATGTATTAAAAATTAATATCAAGCCACTTATTGAACTTTTTAGTGTGCAACAGATTTTTTTTAGGTAAAACCTGAAGGTTTTTTATCCATTTGAAAAATATCAAGCATATTTCAAAAAAAAAATTAAAGAATACCTTTTCTTCAAAATGCAAAAACAACACTTTCTGCCCTGTAGCGGGTAAATATTAAGTTAAAAATATGCCGCTTTTGCCGGGATATAGTACATTTTCTGGGCATACCGAAAACATGCACAACTGAAAATTTTCAATTTTTTTATATTTGACGTTGTTGAAAGGAGTGAGTGATATGTAAAATTTATCTGATTTTTTCGGACAGGAAATCAGTAAATAAGTTCTCCTGACATCCTAGAGGCAGCATTTATTTTGTTTGAACAGCAAGTTTTGAATTAATTTGAATTTTGTGGGGTAATTTTCCCAGAAAAACATAATATGTGTCTCCATATCCATATGGGAAAGGTCGAATACATCGATAATATGTATAAAAATGAATGAAATTATTTTCATGTGCTGATATCTCAAAAAAGATTAAGAATAATACGGAATTGTGGGTATTTACAGGGCTTACGACCTGTCAAAGGCTGGATCAACTGATCACTTTACACACGCGTAAGATTCACCATTCTACCCATGATTGACAATCACACGCTCAAATTTGGAGTGCTGTATTTATCTTTCTATTGGCACCTTTTTTATCTTAATTCACTCAACTCAACCATGGATGGTGCCGAGAGCTCACATGTGAAAGAAGGTATCAATTGAAGGATAAATACAGCTTTTGAAATTTGAGTAGTTTGACTGCCAATGATGGGTAGAATGGTAAATGTTACACGTGTATAAAGTGATAGACTTAAACCAGCCTATAACAGGTCGTAGTGCTGTTAATACAAAGACTTCCATATTCCATACCATCTTCTTCATCTATGTTGAGATATCGATTTTTTTTAAACTTCTAATCGTACAAACCCGTCATGTAAACAATGTCCGACTCCGTAGTGTAATGGTCAGCACGCTCGGCTACCGTTCTGGAGGTCCCGGGTTCGATTCCCAGAGGAGGTTCTAACAAATATAAATGATTTTTTCACTTTAATATTTATTCAATATCACCCTGGACTGGTACCTGAAGCGGAGGGCTGATCACCTTTCCTTCGTGTGTTAACGATCAAGATAACACTGCGTTTATATGATGCAGTGCCCTATGCACCATTGGGGTGCGGATAAGGGTTCGAAAGTACAAACCCAGATTTGTGAACGAATATTTCGTATAGAGGAAAAGTGTTTTGGACTTACCATCGAACCGTTTCGCCCTGAACTGCAGCGTGGTGGCCACCTTGTTGGCCTGGCTCCTCATCATGGCCTCCATCTCCCGTCTGGCGGCAGCCGTCAGGAAGGTGGACGCCGAGGGGCTGCAGCAGGAGACTCCGCATACTCCTCCTGAAACAACAGTCAGCGGTCAGTACACCGAGCATACGAAAAGTGGACAGTCTGATGGCCAAACATAAAAAGGGACAGTTACAAAAATATAGTCCTGGTCAGCAGCAATAACCTGATCTCTCCCAGCAATGAGCAAATGCTGAGAAGTTCCTGATTGATCTACACCAGATTATCCCACCAGTTCCCAACACAGATTAAAATAAAACATCCTTTTAGCAGAAGAAAGAAAAATCTACATGATAATTCAGCAGCAATAACCTGATCTCTCCCAGCAATGAGCAAATGCTGAGAAGTTCCTGATTGATCTACACCAGATTATCCCACCAGTTCCCAACACAGATTAAAATAAAACATCCTTTTAGCAGAAGAAAGAAAAATCTACATGATAATTCAGCAGCAATAACCTGATCTCTCCCAGCAATGAGCAAATGCTGAGAAGTTCCTGATTGATCTACACCAGATTATCCCACCAGTTCCCAACACAGATTAAAATAAAACATCCTTTTAGCAGAAGAAAGAAAAATCTACATGATAATTCAGCAGCAATAATCTGATCTCTCCCAGCAATGAGCAAATGCTGAGAAGTTCCTGATTGATCTACACCAGATTATCCCACCAGTTCCCAACACAGATTAAAATAAAACATCCTTTTTGCAGAAGAAACAAAAATGTACATGATAATTCAGCAGCAATAACCTGATCTCTCCCAGCAATGAGCAAATGCTGAGAAGTTCCTGATTGATCTACACCAGATTATCCCACCAGTTCCCAACACAGATTAAAATAAAACATCCTTTTAGCAGAAGAAAGAAAAATCTACATGATAATTCAGCAGCAATAACCTGATCTCTCCCAGCAATGAGCAAATGCTGAGAAGTTCCTGATTGATCTACACCAGATTATCCCACCAGTTCCCAACACAGATTAAAATAAAACATCCTTTTAGCAGAAGAAAGAAAAATCTACATGATAATTCAGCAGCAATAACCTGATCTCTCCCAGCAATGAGCAAATGCTGAGAAGTTCCTGATTGATCTACACCAGATTATCCCACCAGTTCCCAACACAGATTAAAATAAAACATCCTTTTAGCAGAAGAAAGAAAAATCTACATGATAATTCAGCAGCAATAACCTGATCTCTCCCAGCAATGAGCAAATGCTGAGAAGTTCCTGATTGATCTACACCAGATTATCCCACCAGTTCCCAACACAGATTAAAATAAAACATCCTTTTAGCAGAAGAAAGAAAAATCTACATGATAATTCAGCAGCAATAACCTGATCTCTCCCAGCAATGAGCAAATGCTGAGAAGTTCCTGATTGATCTACACCAGATTATCCCACCAGTTCCCAACACAGATTAAAATAAAACATCCTTTTTGCAGAAGAAACAAAAATCTACATGATAATTCAGCAGCAATAACCTGATCTCTCCCAGCAATGAGCAAATGCTGAGAAGTTCCTGATTGATCTACACCAGATTATCCCACCAGTTCCCAACACAGATTAAAATAAAACATCCTTTTAGCAGAAGAAAGAAAAATCTACATGATAATTCAGCAGCAATAACCTGATCTCTCCCAGCAATGAGCAAATGCTGAGAAGTTCCTGATTGATCTACACCAGATTATCCCACCAGTTCCCAACACAGATTAAAATAAAACATCCTTTTAGCGGAAGAAACAAAAATCTACATGATAATTAAGCAGTTTTTTTTTTGACATCTCATCAAAGATGAATAAGAATATGGAAGTCTGGGCATTTACGGGGCTTACGACCGTCATAGGCTGGTTTAAGTGATCACTTTACACACGTGTAACATTCACCAATTCTACCCATTATTGACAACCACGCTACTCAAATTCTTGGAAGTTCTATATATATAAACCAATTTAGAAACCTTGTTCATGAATCACTAGAACTTCACTAGAGACATCTATTGGTGAGATGTAAAGAAGCTTTTTATTAAGCAGAAACTCTTATATTAGTATGTGAGATCAGAATCCTGGATTATAATCACACACATGAGAAACGCCAGAAAATACCATTTTCATTTTTATTATTAAGCTTATAATTTGACCAGATAATTTATTTACAACATTTTGAGTGTGTCCAAATACTTGTTCACAAAATCTGGATTATCTCCAATTACAGGAGTTATTTTCATATTATCTTAATTTGAAAATAACTCCTGTAATTGGAGATAATCCAGATTTTGTGAATAAGTATTTGGACACACTCAAAATGTTGTAAATAATTCAGCAGCAATAACCTGATCTCTCCCAGCAATGAGCAAATGCTGAGAAGTTGTTGATTGGCCTGCACCAGATTTTCCCCCCTGTTCTTAAGTCAGAGTCTCTAGAGTCAAACCCACTCTGCCACAATTTGATAAGACGATGACAGAAATAGTATGAAATTGAAATATTTGTGTGAATAATAAAAACACAAACATTTCTCTTTGAAAAAAAAAGAAAAAATATTGACAAAAAGCGCTTAGTCAAAATTCGTATTTTAAAAAATTACAATTTTTAATTAAAAAAAGAAGAGGTAGGTAACTCTTTTCTGTAATAATTTTTCTTTTCTCGTGTAAAAAATAAAAATTTACGCAAAAAATTAATCGGTGTTAAAAAAACAAGTTTTTCATATGAGGGATGCATAATTTCAGCCAATTATTTTAAATCCTCCAGGGTTAACGGTTCATCCGACAACTTTTAATGCGAATATTATTTACTGCACATATTTTCGCCATAATTTCGTTTTGCGTAAACAAGTGCGAGTAATTCTTTCACAGCGGGGTATTTTCGCTAATAAGGTATAATTATTTTGATGTTTTATTTTTATTATTTTACTTTTCGTTTGTTGACCCTATCTGCATCCAATGGTGCATTGGGCACTGCTCATACTGACGCAATGTTAACCTGATCGATAATTATATGAAGGATTAATAAAATCAATAAATAATCTTATATTTTAGGCGGGATAATCAATGGTCCACAATTTAATTTTCTTTAAACCCAGATAAGATTTAACGTAATTGAATATTTGCTTAAAACGCCGTTTTTTTATTGAAACAATTAAGTTTTTCATCGAAATAAATATATGGTTTTGAAAAGGAAAGAGTTATTGAAAGGTAAAGAGTTTAAACAATATTTTATTAGTATTTTTTTTATTTGGGTTGACAACAGCAACATATCGCTCACTCCTTTCAAGAACGTCATAAATCAAAAATCGTCAATTTTCAGTTGTGCAAGTTTTCGGAATGCCCAGAAAATGTACTATATCCCAGAAAAAGAGCCATATTTTAAACTTAATATTTACCCTCTACAGGGCAGAAAATGTTGTTTTTGCATATTGAAGAAAGGGTATTGTTTAATTATTTTTTAAAATATACTAAATATTTTTTGAATGGAGAAAAAATCTTCAGGTTTTACCTAAAAAGATCTGTTGCACAGTAAAAAGTTCAATAAGTGGCTTGATATTTATTTTTAATACATTGTGTTATATTTTTAAACTTTAAAAACGATCTCCTGAAAAATCAAGTTTTTTGATTTATGACGTTCTTGAAAGGAGTGAGCGATATGTAAAACAAAACATTAAAAGATATTCATTAATCAAGCCAATTTAAGTTAACCACAGAAACATAAAAATTAGTACAAAATATTAAGAATAGATCTAGCAAATAAACACGTATTTATGACAGAATATGTGTGTAGGAGGGTGTGTGTTCCTCTTCCACGTTCATGAGGAGATGCGTGAACGTGGAAGAGGCGAAGAATGTTTGCAAAGACAGAGTGGTGTGGCGTTTTATTCTCTCTGCCTACCCCTGCGGGGAAGCGGCAAGATGGTTAGTTAGTTATTTAGTTAGTAATAACGTAAGCACAAACACTTTCGTTTAATTGTATATGAAAAAAAAACAATTAAAAAATTATCCGTGAAAAAAGATGCCAGAACGCCGTTCCACCGCGTTACATGAAAAAAAATATCTGTATAAAACCCAGGATTTGTGAACAAAGATTCGTACACACTCGAAAAATTGCGAGTTTAAACAATTTTAAAATACAATATCGAGAGTTTCGAATCGAAGCTGCAGACATACGTCACAGCAAATGGTTGTCACATTCACAGCATCGCACAACTCCACCCATGTCATTTTATTTAAGTGTCATCGAGGGTAGGTAGACCTATTGTGTGTGTGTGTTCACCCCCCGACCCTCGGGAATCGTACACATATATCTCGGCCGAGCAATGTGCGATCCATGTGTGCAGATATAGTCGTAGCACATCGCGGTGAAATAAAAACACAGCAGTGAAATAAAACTTGTATCAATAAAGGGAATGGACACTTCAAGGGGTGAAAGGGAATTTTAGATGAAGGCGTTTTTTATGCTGCTGAATGGAAAAGGAAGAATTTTTAGTTGGCCTTAGAACTCCATGCGATCGCGTAGGTTTGTTTTATTTTAATGTTTTTATAAATATTACAGTAAAACCTCGATAAAACGGACCTCTATTTAACGTACTTCGGATAGAACGGACAAATATCCGGTCAAATGAAGAAAAAAACGTCCTGTTAATATTGTACAAGTATGCTTAGATTCGAGTGTCGCCGAATGTAAAAAAAAATAGCGGCCATGGTATTTTTTTGTTTCATTTTTTTGCATTTTACAATATACATATTATAATTACAAGTACAAAAAATATTTTTAAATAATACGAAAAATGAAAAAAAACACATTTAATTAATTTAAAAAAATGGAAATATAAATTTGTTTATGTTTTGTATTGTTTATTTACATCGAAATACAAGTTTCATATTTTCAACATCAAAAAGTTTTTAGTCTCCCATTTTTAACAAACTTGACTAATAACTAAGTAACTAACCATCATGCCGCATCTCCGCCGGGGTAGGCAGAGTGAATAGAACGCCACAACACTGTAACTTTACAAATATTTTTCACCTCTTATACCACATTCTGAGTACATATTTGAATTACTCATGAATTGTAAGTAATTGAATTAACCTAACCTAACCTAACCATCACGACGCTTTCCGCAGGGGTAGGCAGAGATAATAGAACGCCACAACACTCTATATTTGCAAGCATTTTTCGCCTCTCACACCACATTCTGAGTATTTGAATTACTCGATCATGCCAATTTTTTTTCGGTCTTGCTCTTCAAAAAGAATTGTGGAGGTCTGCATCAAAAAGTTACATTTCTAATATTGCACAAAAAATCCTTTAAATGCAAATCCGTTTCTGCTTCTATCGAAATCTCGATTAAAGTTGCGACAAAACGTGACCAATCCAGTGTTAAACCAATACAAAATCATTAAATTGCACCAAAACGTAACAATTCTACAAGCTAGAATTCCTGGTTACCTACTTAAAATCATTTATAATGGAAATGTAACGTTTTGGTGAGGACCTCCACAATTAAGCTTTGCAAATAATATAATGCGATTGATTGTTCATCAGTCGTTTGCAGGCATACGAGGAAGTGATGTTCTAGACAATCGATTCAACCCTCATTCGCTAAGGGGGTGACTTCATCCCCTCGATAAATCATGGCAGTGGTTCTTCAGAAGTGATGCAGTGGTCGGAACTACCCCCCGTGCCAATACGAACCCACCCTTACGCCGACGGAGAGGGTGTGAAGAATTAATGCCAATAACTCATTAGGACTGTATGAAACTGTATTACCGAAGATTAAGGGAGGCGATTTGTTGAAAGTAATTAAAAAATTATAAATGAAACTTACAATATAATTTTTATTTTTCTAATTAAATTTACAATGTTATTTACAATGTGTTTAAGTAAAAAGTTCAACTACATATTATTTTATTTAAATTTTACTTAGTAAATACCACTGTTTCTTACAATCTATTGTGACACGTGTTTAACACCGAATAGATTTAAAGAAATTGTGGTATTTACTAAGTAAAATTTAAATAAAAAACGGATAGATATTACAATAGTATGCGCATGTGAAGAGAATGGAACCATCCAGACTCCCCCACATCGCACTGTACGGCCAACCCCATGGTAGACGACTCCCGTGCAGCAAAGAGATGAATCGATAGCTGGGAATCGACATCGCAGGAGGCTTATCCCTCTTAATACTTTAAAGCTAAATTGTTCGAAATCTTATAAACCTAAAAAGGTAATTCTATTCCCTGTCCTTTCCTTTTCTTCTTTTCCTATCACTGCCATCTCATTTACTCTTCATCCCATCCTTGTCTCATGTCTCTTCCTTTACATAGACCTCTCTTGTGCATAGTTGTGAAGAACTATAATTGGTTCTCATGATTTTATATTTTTTTTTGTATTCTGATGTATTATATATTGTAACTGTTGTTCTTCCTTCCAATAAAATAAAAAAATAAAAAAATAAAAACAGGCCACAAGGCCTACACCAATAAGAAGAAGAAGGATAGAAGAGGAATATCTATATATTACCACAAAGTGACTGCCAAATCAGATAATAAAAAAATTAAAAATGCCATCCCGAACAGGTAATTGAAAAAGTAACAGTTCACCAGTCGCATCTCTAGTGTCGAGTCATCCGAAGAATTTCTTGACAACCCTGGTTTGAATATTAAGTATGCCTATATGAGGGGCAGGGAGCCCACAAGGAGTGGAATATGTCTACATACAAGTGTGAAGTGCATAGTGCATGCTGCATAGCGTGCAGTCGCGACGGCAGTGGGTGCATTGTCAATACAATGCTACTATGTGAAACATGTTGTATTGGAGTTGGGTTCACAGCAAGATTAGCCTAGCACGGAAATTATGAAATAATTCCACTTATTTTTTTCCAAAAATGTTAATAATATCAGTATATAACCACTCACCGAGATTTTTTTGTCTGCCGGATACGAGACGTACCCGTCTCTTAGTCAGGACAATCACTACCACAGCATGCAAATAATACCACCCTTCACCACCCATAGCACCATTTACACACTTAAAACTACATAAAATGTTTAACACATGCGATTTTTGGTCGACCCGAAGACCAACAAAATGTTTCATATTATTTTTTTGACATCTCATCAGAGATGAAGAAGAATATGGTCTGTCTGGGCATTTACGGGGATGACGACCTTCATAGGTTGGTTTAAGTGATCACATTACACACGTGTAACATTCACCAATTCTACCCATTATTGACAACCACACAAATGGAATTCTCGGAAGTTCTATATATATGAACCAATTTTGAAACATTATTCTTGAATCACTAGAACTTCATTAGAGACATCTATTGGTGAGATGAAAAGAAGCTTTTTATTGAGTCTTTTTCGGTCGTCCTCGTTCTGTTTTCCCTCTCACATTCCCCACTTTTTCTTAGTCATTCTCTCGTTATCCATTCACTACACATGTCCATATCACCGTAAAGAACTCTTCCTAACCTTTTCAATTATTCCTTGTTCAGCCTTATATTCCTTTCTTATATCTTCGTTTTTAATTCTATCATACAAAGATTTTCCACACATTCGTCTGAGGGAGCGCATTTCAACAGCGTTCACTCTGCTTTCATTCTTCCTTTGCCAGTTCCATGTTTCGCTTCCATACATTAGTGTCGGTACCAGCACGCCGTTGTGAACCGCTAGCTTGGCTTCCATTGACATATTTTTATTTGCATCACTCTGTTCAAAGCACCATTTATTATATTACCTGTATCACTCTTCTCTCAATATCCTTATCTACTTTTCCATCCCTTGTAAACATGCTTCCTAGATATAAAAAATCTCGCACCTGTTCCAGGGATTCATTGTGTACAATAATCGTGCATTCTGTCATATCTTTCTCTCTTTCAAACACCATGACCTTTGACTTACTTTCATTCATTGCCAGATCATTTTCCATACATACATCATACATTCTTGACACTATCAGTTGCAAATCCTCCGCGCTGCTCGCGGAGGATTTGCAACTAATAGTGTCTCTAATATATTATATTGTATATATTGTAGTTACGGTGTTTTGCCAGTGAGCCACAATTGTGTCAAACGGATACATTGTAGCATCGGGGAAGTTCAAAGCAGCCGTAGCGGCAATTCAAGCGGTAGAAAAAGAGATAAAAAATAGTTGCAGTAGAATGGAGGGTATAGTGGGGACACACTTTCCACCCCCATACGGATACAAAATGTAAATAACAATAACCCATCAGTCTTCACCCCCATAGGATTCAATAATACGCAGAATTGTGCTGTGATTACATTTCGGGAAATTGCCATGGACCGAGGTCCCATGTGACAATATTTATTAATTTATTCACCAGGCCACGTGGGCATAAATTAAATGATAAACCCTATAAAAATAGACTTATGTTTGAATGATGTTATAACCAAATGATCTGGACAAAGCTTATTTATCTCATTAATCGATTCGGCAGTCAGTCTTTGTGGTAAAATCTATCCATTTTTAATTAATGTTTTACTAACATTATTTATTGATTCGGCATTAGTTTTAATTTGTACCAGAAGATGAAAACATCTGTCGTTTTCGAAACTAGTCGTATATTTAAATAAAACTCATTAAAGTGGTATATTCAAGTGTTTAATTTTAATAAAATGTTTTACTTAGTAAATACCAATATTTATTATCATCTAATCTTATTTCTTAAACACGCGTCACAGTAGATTTTAAGAAATAGTGGTATTTACTAAGTAAAACATTAATTAAAAGAAGATTATTTAAATAAGAAAATAATCAGGAGAGGAATCAATACTGAATACGAATAAAATAAGTTCTAAATTATAAGTTCACAAAAAATCATGTTTTCAGGTGTCTTCCAGTAGGTATGTCAAATATTTCGAGAAGGATCTTCCATGCATATAAAAATAAAAAGGTCTCTCCTACCAAATCTCTGACTCAAATCAACCATAGATACCGCAGCAGACTCACACATGAAGCTGCGTGTATGATATATTTACATATATAATATATATATATATATATATATATATATATATATATATATATATATATATATATATATATATATATATATATATATATATATATATATATATATATATATATATATATATATATATATATATATATATATATATATATATATATATATATATATATATATATATATATATATATATATATATATATATATATATATATATATATATATATATATATATATATATATATATATATATATATATATATATATATATATATATATATATACATATATATATATACATATATATATATATATATATATATATATATATATATATATATATATATATATATATAGTAGTAGGGTAGGCAGAGAGAATAGAGCGCCACACCACTCTGTCCTTGCAAACATTCTTCGCCTCTTCCACGTTCATGCATCTCCTCATACATACCCGCCGATTGTTACGACTCCTAACCTGACCACTTTCAAGTATTTGGCACACCTGATCGTGCCATGTTTTTCTCGGTCTTCCTCTGCTTCTTTTCCCACTAACATTCGCCTCATAAATTTGTTTTACCGTTCTTTCCTCACTCATTCGTATACATACACGTAATTAACGCAAGAGAAATGAGAGTAAATTTTAATTGCGAACGAATTGAGCAATGAATACAAAAATTATTTATTTCCCCCTTCATTTTAAATACACAATATTTTAATCGTACAAAAGTTATATAACTCCAAGTAGGGATGAATCGCAATCTTTCTGGTACGAATGCTCTCGAGGGTGAAATTATCATAACCGCTACCCTCAAAGTTGCACAAAACTAACAGAGAAGAACACCAAAGATGGCAAAAAAGTATACAGATAAAACGTGGGGAAAAAACAGATTAAATAATTCGGCAAGTCGCCAAGAAACTGCGTTGCAAAAGTCGACAGTAAAGTGCACAAAAAGATGTTAAAAAGAAAATTTAGTAACTTAGTATTTTGGTTCATTCAGCAAAACAATATCTGAGAGAGTGGAAGGGTAAAAAGTTGAGTAAAAAGCGAGCTTGTCCGCCTCGGTAAGGTAACGGTCAGCACGCTCGGCTACCGTACTGGAGGTTCCGGGTTCGATTCCCAGCGGGGGTCATATAAATAAAAGTGGCGAGCTTCTTCGAAACTATTCAAGAGACTTTAAGAGAGGATACCTCTATAAGAGTTAATAAAAAATATAAATCAATAAAATGGATAAATCTATATTACGTGTTTTTTTTATGGTACGACTTTTTAACCAAAGCTACCTTAACTCAACTTGTAGTTAGGTAACTTTTTCTACCTTGACGTTACTTCACATAACTAATTCTAAGAAGGTACTAACTCTTAAAGAGACTGTAAGAGAGGATACCTCTAAAAGAGTTTATTAAAAAATCACCTCTTTCATTTGTGTTTTTTTATGGTACGACTTTTTAACCTAAGCTACCTAAACTAAACTTGTAAATATAAGTGATATTTTCACTGTAATATTTATTCAATATTACCGCGGAGGGCTGATCACCTTTCCTTCACGGTTTAACGATCAAGATAGCATTACGTTTATATGATGCAGTGCCCTAAGCACCATTGTGTGCGGACGAGGGTTTAAAGAAAAAATAAGCAAGCTTAGTGACTGGCCAGCAGCATAACTGACTGGTCACAGCTTTTTTCGGGACAATTTTAGCTAGATGATCATCAAATACAGGTTTTTCATTTCAAATTGGACATTTTACAAACCAAATAGGACGTTTACCAAATCAAATTAAACATTTAACAAATTAAATCAGACGTTTTCCGAAAAAAATGTGGACATTATAATGTCTTTTATAAAAATAGTTAGAACTTTTAAAAATACATTGATTTTACAATATTTATTTGAAAATTGAAAGATTGTTTATGACTTGACCAAGTACGACATGGCCGAATGATGCGATGTAATAAATACGTCATATAAAAAGTCTGCGGTTTTTGCTACAAAACGGTGTAGATACCTTTCATTTTTTTGACATCTCATCAAAGATGGAGAAGAATATGGAAGTCTGGGCATTTACGGGGCTGTCGCCCGTCATAAGCTGGTTTATGTGATCACCTTACACACGTGTAACATTCACCAATTCTACCCATTATTGACAACCACACATCTCAAATTCTTGGAAGTTCTATATATATATATATATGAACCAATTTCGAAACTTCTTGAATCACTAGAACTTCACTAGAGACATATATTGGTGAGATGAAAATAATATAAAAAATAACTCCTTTAGTTGGAGATAATCCAGATTTGTGAATAAGTATTTGGACACACTCAGTATGTTGTAGATACCTTTTTATCGAGCAATACTCATCCGATTGTCTCAAACGAACATATGCTTAAAAAATATGACATTTCGGCTTACATTTCTGTGAAGACAGTTTTATAGATTGTTGCTCTTGTAAAAAGTTATATTGATTTAAAAATGAGTGATATATCTGTGTTTTTCATAGTATACTAAATTGTTTATGTCGCCGCTGCAGCACCATCGGAGTTATAATGTTTTCTATGTCGCCATGACGGCGACAACGGTGTACAAAGGGTTGATGGATAGTGGAAGCAGGTATCATAATTAATAACTGTACATACCGCAGTCAATCACTGTACAAATACATCCCTTTGCACTTAAACTTTTCTTGTATCTTCCGTTATGCGTTGGCCATGTTGACGTTGCAAGTACAAACCTTTTTGGGGTTAAGTTGGAACAAGTTTTTCAATTAATATTCCACCCTCTCAAACCCTCAAACATTCTCAAATAAAGGGCTGCTTCTCGAGGGTTGGTTCCCAAACTTTTTACGGAGGAACACTTCCGGAAAGATTTCGCAAAGTCGCTTAAGCGCGCTTATGCTAAGTTCAAACTTTCTAGTGATCAGAGTTGACTCGTGAAACTTTGAATGAAAACAACCGGGATTCAGTTGGACAGTCTCTCGTCGTATTCAGAAAAGTTAGCGTCAACAGTATAATTTAACCAGGCTGTATATCGCTCACCCCTTTCAACGTCATATATAAAAAAACTTCATTTTTCAGGAGATCGTTTTTAAAGTTTAAAAATATAATAAAATGTACAATATATATGATAAATGTTCTTTACATCTCACCAATAGATGTCTCTAGTGAAGTTCTAGTGATTCAAAAATAAGGTTTCTCAATTGGTTCATATATATATACAACTTCCAAAAATTTGAGTAGTGTGGTTGTCAATAATGGGTAGAATTGGTGAATGTTACACGTGTGTAAAGTGATCACTTAAACCAGCCTATGACGGTCGTCAGCCTCGTAAATGCCCAGATTTTCATATTCTTCTTCATCTTTGATGAGATGTCAAAATATAATATGAAAATAACTCCTATAATTGGAGATAATCCAGATTTTGTGAACAAGTATTTGGACACACTCAAAATGTTATAATAAAATGTATTAAAAATAAATATCAAGCCACTAACTAAACTTTTTACTGTGCAACAGATCTTTTTAGGAAAAACCTGGATGCTTTTTCTCCATTTGAAAATATTAAGTATATTTTAAAAAATAATTAAACAATACCTTACCCGAAGACAGTGTTTTCATAAAAAAAAAACTAAATTTTAAGTAGCGATTTATCGTATATTAGGCCTTAAGGCCTAGTATTTGTTAAGTCGCAACTTATTTTTCTCTAAATCCATGTAACATTTTACGTAAATGATTTTTTTCTTAAAACACTCTTTGCATTAAAAAAAAAGAATTTCTTCAAAATAATTATGTATAAGTATGGTGATAAAAAGAAAAGAGTTATTGATGGGATTTTTTTTTAAATATTTAAAAACATTTTTTTCCAATATACTTATATCAACAAAAAAAAACTATAAACATTCTTTAAAAAAAATCGGGCGTAAAAAAACGTGTGACCTCTCCGGTGGTCGGCCGGTGATTGAATTCTGTGATAGCGTTGGCCCTTAAGACTATTTCCAGTTGCAGCTGAGGAATGATGTATACAAAAACAAAGTAATTAATTTAATAATAATAAAAAAACCATTTTAAAGCTAGTTTTAACGACTCAATTAAAAGAGCACCATTAAATTGTATAAAAAGTCATTTCACAACAAAGGTTGACCATAATAAAAATATCGATCGTATAAAAAAAACCTGGGAGCCGTATACTAAATTTAATGAGAAAATCGTGCGGTTGGGAACATTTAAAATGATTGTTATTAAACCAGTAGAATGGCCGATTTAAACAATAAAGTCGACTTAGAAGTCAACTTTCTCTTAGAATACGAGAGGTGCAGTTAATATTACAATTCTATACTAAATTGTCTGTCAAAATACTTGTGTTTTCACCCACTGATGAGATCATCATCACCCTAATATGTATTCAATATTACCCTGGACTGATTCCTGAAGCGGAGGGCTGATCACCTATCCTTTATGTGTAAACGATCAAGATAATATTGTGTTTATATGATGCAGTGCCCTATGCACCATTGGGGTGAGGATAAGGGTTTGAAAAATAAAATTTAAATTAAACATCGATTGTTTTAACTCCGATATATATATATATATATATATATATATATATATATATATATATATATATATATATATATATATATATATATATATATATATATATATATATATATATATATATATATATATATATATATATATATATATATATATATATATATATATATATATATATATATATATATATATATATATATATATATATATATATATATATATATATATATATATATATATATATATATATATATATATATATATATATATATATATATATATATATATATATATATATATATATATATATATATATATATATATATATATATATATATATATATATATATATATATATATATATATATATATATATATATATATATATATATATATATATATATATATATATATATATATATATATATATATATATATATATATATATATATATATATATATATATATATACAGTGGGTGGCCAAATTATTAGGGACACTTGTACTTTTTTGTAATTTTCAAGTTTAAATGAATTTTTTGGTCAAATTAAAAAGTTTTAATTATTTTTTGTTATGTATTTTTGTTGCTGGTATCATAATTATTGTTTTGAAGATGTATCAATACTGTGAAATATCAAAAAAGTAAGTTTTTTTTCATTTGGATGTTGATTAGTGAAAAATGATATTGGTGTGAGCTCAGTTAATATTTTTTTAAACAATTTTGCTGTAAGTTTTTTGAGTTCAAGACTATAAAAACGTAAGTGTTGTTTAATAATTTATTAGTTTTGCTAATTCAATAAGTTAATTTCAATGAATTTTTAAATAAAATTCAATTTAGTTTGAACTGAACCATAATATTCTCAATTTAAGTATGGGCAAGTCTTCAAACATATCTCCGAGAAAATATAGGGAAGTTATAACCTTACTACTTCATTTCACATATTTCCAGAGAGAAATAGCAGCTTTTACAGATGTTTTGAAGTCAAGAGTCCATCGGATTTAAAGAAAAATTGATAAAAACCTGCGTCTAGAATCAGCCCGCGTCGGAAAAAAAGGCAGAAAAAGCATCACAACTCCGCGTGGTGCCCATAAAATCAGGGACATCTATTTCCAAAATCGTAAAAAGTCTGTTGATTGTCTAATTGTTGTTGATTTCTGTTGATAAACGATGAAGGAATCAACGTATCCAAAAGGACAGTTCAGAGACGGTTAGTTGAAGTAAATCTAATGGGTCGACGTCCAACCAAAAAACTACAAACTACGCCTGACTGAGGCATGAAGAAAAAACGACTCCTATGGGCCAAAGAACACCGGAATGTAACTGTTTCGGACAAGATTCGAATATTTATGGCTTGTATTCGTATAATAAATTAAGAAAATGAAAAATATATGTATTTTTGCAATTATGGTAATACATTACAGGTCTGCTTCTTGGACGAGTCAACATTAAAAATTTTGGTGGGAAAAACTTCATTTTTCCGACGTGGCCCAGGAGAAAAATTCCACCCAGACTGCCTTGAGGAGATAGTTAAAAATACCCTGTTAGCATAATGTTGTGGTCCGTAATCTCATTTAAGGGTATGGGATGCCTCTTTATCATGGAAGGGACCATGAGGCAAGAATAGTACCAGCGAGTACTGAAAAGTCGACTCCAGCCGAGGCTCAAGAATGGTTCCCTGGCGATGAAAAGTATGTGTTAATGCATGACTCGGTATTGTGTCATAAAGCCAGGAGTATTATCACATTCCTGGCTGAAAAAAACCTCTGTGTTTTGCCTTACCCGGGGAATTAGCTGGATATGAACCCCATTGAAAACCTTTGGGAACTAACGAAACGTGAGATTGCTAAAGAAGTCATCACCACTAAGCGGCAAATGATAGAAACTCTTATCAGAGTATGGCATAATAACCCTAATCTCTGGCACAATGCAAAAATCTGCAATAAAAAGTATGCCCTGACGTTTGGAGGTTGTAATCGCAGCAAAGGGCGTTATTACTAAAAATTAAGATTTTTTCGAAATTGTTGAATAATCACTTATTATGATAAAAATAAATTGGTATCATTGAATCCATGATACTATAGTTTCTAAATTCTTAATAAAGCACCCCAATCAATAAAAAAATATTCAAAAAACCAAATTATTTGCTCATTAAATTCATTTAATAATGAAAATTACAGGAAATTCAAAGTGTCCCTAATAATATGGCCACCCACTGTATATATATATATATATATAAACCTTTTAGTTCTTTAATGCTGTTATCCATGTATAGGTTAAACAGCCACGGTGACATAACACATCTCTGTTTAACACTCTAATAACTTTGTATTTAAAGCATCATGTTATTCTATAAAATAAATGCGAAATCAATTAATAATAGACTTCAGCATCCGTTGACCATACGAATTAATTGAATGAAAAAAGCCTTCTTGATCTCCCTTCATATTGCCCAATCGTTAAAAAAATAGATAAATTTCTAATAGCAGAACCTATTCATATGTGACAGGTTCGAGTGTAAACCCTATATCATACGTCTTCATTAAAATGCGATAACGATACTCCTTGCATTACATACAATGTCCGAATATACTAATATACTCCAAAGGTTCTTAAAACTATTAATTGTTTTTTTTTGTTTTGTTTTATGGTTTGGGCATGTGAATCGTATTAGTGAAGAAAGAATAGTAAAACAAATGTTATGAGGCGAATGTGGTTGGTAATGGAAGCGGGGGAAGACCGAGGAAAATTTGTTAGGTTTAAGTATTTCAAGTACTTCAAAAACACATTTGTTTTCTAAATCATTTCCACCATAATATTTTCCCCAATTCATTCACCGTGAAGCGCCCTTGAGGTATTTTTTTACGAAAATGGCGCTATATAAGTTATCTAATTTTATTATTATTATTATTACTTGAAAGCGGTCAGGTCAGGAGTCTGAATAATCGGGGAGAATGTGTGAGGACACTCGCAATACCATACATTGTTCATGGCGGACAGCGTGCTTCTCGGCAGGTGCTGTCACTTGGCCTTTTCAATCAATTCGATTGCATTTTTGTTTAAAGGATTTTTAATATTTTCATTTCTTCACAAATCTAGTGATATCAAACATCAGAAATGAGATTTTTTCTAAAAACGGTTTTTTACCGCAAATCAAATTTCAGCGCCATTTGGTGAATAAAACAGGAAAACACGCGATACTGAACATTTTCTATGGCACACCGCGTGCTTCTTGACAGCTACTATCACTGATATTTTTAAAATACACTCCATATAAAGAAAGAAAGAATGTTGCTTAAAGAAAGAAGAATTTGAATTAAAAAATTTATTATAATTTTATTTTAATAGAGAAAAAGTTGGGAGATCTGAAAAAGGTTTTCACCAAAAATTTACTACCGAATCAATAAATTAATGATTTAGATTTTAACATGCACTAAGGACCACGGCTCTTAACGCATGTTTGTGCTGCAACCCTTAGTGCACGTTGACCAAAAATCACATGTGTTGAACATTTTGTGTAGTGTATAAATAGTGTATAAATAGTGCTATGGTAATGAAGGGTAGTATTGTTTGCGTGCTGTGCTAGTGATTGTCCTGAAGAAGTGACGGGTACGTCTCGAAACTGGTAGACATAAAAATCTAGGTGAGTGGCTATATACTAATATTACTAACATTTTTGCAAAAAAAGGATATTCCTATATTTGGAAACCACTGGAGAACATCCGAATGAATTTTATTTACTTTAGACGGGGAAGCTGCCGGAGTGTAGCCAGATTTATCACCAATCAACATTATTGATACGTCCTACAAACAAGTAGTCGTAGTAGGAGGAATGCGTTCATACCGTACCGCAGTCGTGAGAAAATTAAACAGTCCCCTATACTCCCTAATAAGGTCGCATCGTACCTCTAATCGGATCACTGACGTTTGACATTTTAGATAAGATATTAATATACAATTATAAATTTTTTTTTTTTTTTTAGTTTATCCCACACATTATGAATTAATGCAGCCGTATCCTAATACCCCCTATATATCTTCTTCTTCTTCTTCTTTAAGGACTAAGTCCAGTCACTCTCCGGTCCGCTCCAGGGAGGTGGAAGACCAGCTATCCCTCCATCGTTTAGCTGGTCTTCCTGGGGGTCTGATCCCGCTTATGCTGCTGACCGCTGCTATCCTCACCACTCGATCCGAACTCGCTCTTCCCACATGATTTCTCCGGAAACGTCTTCTTTCTCTTCCCCATCGCACAACATCTTCAACATCGCAGATTTTTCTTATTTCAGAGTTTCTAACTCTGTCGCGAAGTGTTAGGCC
This sequence comes from Brachycentrus maculatus, assembly GCF_059751285.1. Lineage (NCBI taxonomy): Eukaryota > Metazoa > Arthropoda > Insecta > Trichoptera > Brachycentridae > Brachycentrus > Brachycentrus maculatus. The sequence goes on along the minus strand of NW_028281038.1, from coordinate 390,294 downwards.
TGCAATGGGTCGCAGAATCTTCATTTCGGATGTCCTAAGAAGGCTTTTTGTTCTCGCGGTGTCGGCTCTTGTTTCCGTGCCGTATGTCAAGATCGGTCTTACGCAGGTCTTTTAGATTATATATATTATGCTACATATATTATGTAAAATTAATATTCTTATTCTTTAGGGTGCCATTTCGCCATTTTACCATGAATAGACTCAATGACCATTATGCGCATCGTAGGTTCGGTGAATGGGCCGAAAACAATATTCAGCTTGAACCTCTTTTCCAACGCGAAATTTTGTTCACCGATGAGCCACATTTTTGGTTAAATGGCTATGTCAATAAGCAGAATTGCTGAATTCGGAGTGGAGAAAACCCAGAAGCCTTTGTCCGGACGCCCTTACATCCATTAAAAGTCACTGTTTGGTATGCTTTATGGGCAGGTGGAATCATTGGCCCATATTTTTAAGACGATGCCGGCGAAAATGTTACGGTTAATGGAGAGCTTTCCAGAACCATGATTACTGACTTCTTTGGACCTCAGTTGAATGGCATGATGTGACAGAGATGTAGTTTCAACAAGATGGCGCAACATGCTACCATCAATTTATTGCGGGAAATTCGAATTTTTTTTAACCCTAAAAAACACCCTTTACAAAATAATGTAAATTATCATTTTGGTGTCTGAAATGTAAGAAGGGAACCGCGATATAGATGTTAGAACAAAGTAAAAATGAAAGCCGTGTCGTGTACATATATATAGTACTCGAATATGAAGGAAGAATGTCATCAGCTGAACCAATACTAGCTTCTCAAATCCTTTATCATCATACCTCGTGTATAACTCAATAACTATTTGTATTGAACAAGCCGTGAATTTTTATCCACGACGGTACTAAAAAAAACAAAATCTCTTTGATGAATGAACTCCATAGAAAAATATTCAAAATAAGACCATAACACAAATATTTATTATAATAGACTAACAAGATCGCCATAGAAAAAACGTCAGAGCGCAGTACCTACCTACCTGTCTGTGTAAATAATAAACAGTTTTAATTTTAAAATTCAAATTCGAAAAGCGAACGGCGTGTGTTGCCAGCGCTGAGGATTCAGAACGTTTAGTAGGTAGGTACCTGATGATGATAATAATAATAATAAAACACATGGCAAGCTGGAATGCGGCGCCTGCGCGGGACATCTGCCCCCCGATTCACTAAAAGATCCGGACCGGTTGGTTGGTCGATCGAGATCTTTACATTCCTTCTTTATGTTGTTTCATTGAACCAGGTGCGTTCGTTCTCGTGACAAATATCGTTCACAAACAGTTGAAATTTTCAGGTGCAAAGGAAATCTTATTCAAGTTTTGTACTGACATTTCTTCGTCGTATCCGACATCATCAGACTGGTGATGTCGGTTACGACGAAACCCGGTTGCTGGTCAAATAAAATTCACGTGGAAAAAATTACATACATACGTAGTTTTTATTTTATTATATAAAATCTAATTCGTTTTTATAATTATCTAACTAACTGTCCGCCTCCGTGCTGTAATGGTTAGCGTCTTTAGCTACCGCACTGGAGGTCCCGGGTTCGATTCCCAGGGCGGGGGGTAGGGAAATAAATATAAGTGATTTTAAATTCTAATATTATTAATATTTAAGGCATTTACTATGCAGTAGTATAAGTTTACTTTTATATTTTTTTACAAAAATGTTAGTAATATTAGTACATAACAACTCACCGAGATAAACCCGTCTCTTCGTCAGGACAATCACTTCCACAGCAAGCAAACAAACTAACAAACTGACGAAGAGACGGTACGTCTCGAAACCGGTAGACATAAAAATCTCGGTGAGTGGTTATACACTAATATTACTAACATTTTAGTACTGTAAAAAAAACATAAAAGTAAAAATTACTTACAACAAAGTAAATGCTTTAAATATTAATAATTTTAAGTATATGGTGAAATAATTTGAAAACATCCCATCGCATCGATTTGATATTTTTTCTTTGGAAATGCCGATATTAGGTTAAACAATAATACAAATTATGAAGGATTTCACATTAAATTAAAATGAGCACACGTTCCACAGCCGCTTCATGAATAAATCATAAAGAATTTGGCGGGTCGAGTCTAGAATGACGCATTTAGCAACCGATCCGCGATCGTTATCATCTGAGGAATTGGGAGGTTTCGGGGCATATTGAGCTGTTTTTAGTGCAAAGGTGCCAAAAATACCGGTACAAAAAACGACCCGTATTTTTCGCACCGTGCCGTGAAAAAGATAAAATGGAAAGGTGATTCAATAAAGAAAAAATGTAGTGTGTTACTGTTTTTTTTTATTCAACTGATTACAAAATCACTCATCATAAAGTGAGATCATCAATAAATCATAAAAAAATATTATGCACTGTCTTTAAAACTAAACTAACTGATCTTCACGCCGCTTCTCCGCAGCGGTAGACAGAGAGAATAGAACGCCACACCAATCTGTTTTCAAACATCTTCGCTTCTTTCACATTCACGTATACCTAACCTGTATTTCAAATACTTGATCATGACGTTTTGATCATCAAGTTTTCCTACGGTCTTCTTTTGCTTCCATTACCAATCTTCTTCGCCTCATAAATTGTATTTGTATTCAAATCTATAAGCACTTTTTTATTTCTTGTCGGCTATTTCTCATTTACGTATATTTTTATAAACTATTACAATGTGTAGAGCATTTTAATATATATTCTGATGTAGCCTTTTAAATTCACATTTAATAAAAATAAAAATAAATCGCTCTTTCTCAAGTCGGGGATTTTGAATTGGTGGAAGAAAAGTAAATATTTCATTATTTTCTTATATCTACAGTTGATATGACAATTACAATCATAAGTAACCATCCTTCCCCCTTGCATAACTCCCTGCCGCGCCCCATTCACGGTTCAACATGTCTAAATCCACCCGAAATTGTCTAAAATGAACCTGATTTGAGCTTTCTTTAACGACAGTTGACATAGCTGTCAAACGTGACAGTTATTTTGGAATCGAGGGGGTCAGGTAAGCCAATTACGCGATCATCCGCCTCGTTATCCCCCAAAACGTTTCAGGAACAAATCCCGATACGTTTATTTGGACAGGTGTCGGGGTTACATGCGGTGTCATACCAATATATGGAGCTGTATTTATACCATTTAACATATACCATAGGTTCCCAAACTTATTCGACCCATGACCCCGGTTTAGACACAAATTTACACAAGGCCAACCTGGAAAATTTACTCTTTTTAAATTAAATTAAAACAGAAAAATGAACTGATTTTTTTTCATGAGTCATAAATAACATACGCGGACGCCTAAAGCTTGTGATTCATTTGTCTTCTTCCTTTCGTTCCTAATTTTATTTTTCTATAAATGTCAGACCGTAACAATTTCATTTTAATGACCTGATGATGGAATGATAATTTCGAAACCGGTAGTCACGAATTAGTGTTTATTTAAGTGGCAGTACACAAACGATGAATGATAAGGAGAGTGTTATATTACCATACCACAAAGTTAAACAATGCCTTGAATACTTTTTTTTTAGTTCATTCATTTTGGATCCCTGACTGGGAAACTATGATTCATACCATTTATTCGAGTATGTGTTGCTATATGTGACTCTTCGTGTCGACTCGTGCCGTCGGAAGTGTCAGTCAAACGGACAATAGAGGGTGCATTGGCGTCAGCACATGTCATTAGGATACTGCTAGTTCCAAGAAGGCAGACGTTGAACCTTGCTGGGCATAATGTATCCAGAATCCAGTCGTAGCTTTCCCAACTTTATAAATAGATGCTATTAGTTAGAATGAATTAGTGAATTGGGGCCGGTAACATTTCAAGGGCGTCACGAATTTTTCTTTAATAATCTTTAATGAAAAAAGGGGAAATATTTGTGTTTTTATTATTTACACATATATTTCAATTTCATACTATTTCTGTGAGCCTGAGCGGCTCATTATTAGAAATGGTATCAAATTGTGGTAGAGTGGGTTCGAGCCGAGAAAACATAAGAGTCCGCGCCACTAACCACGGGACCACAACCCGACACGAGTGGTTGCTAATTTCACATAGAACGATCGTTTGACTACTACAACTACTACCATCACGCCGTTTTCCCGCAGGGGTAGGCAGAAAGGATAGAACGCCACACTCTTCCGTCCTAATGTACACTCTTCATTTCCTTCACATCCGTACATCTATCTATCTATTCATACATGCCCTCCGATTACGCAGACTTTTGACACGTTGATTTTACGATCTGATTGATCTGATCGTCCCAAGATTCTTAATCATATAATATATCGAAATGTAAATATAACTCCTAAGTAGAGAAAAACCCAGAATTTGTGAACAAAGATTTGGACAAACTAAAAATACATGACAAAATTAATGAAGGTGTGTTGAGATGGTTTGCAAATGTGAAATGAATGAGAGAAGAAAGAACAGAAAAACAAATTTATGAGGCGAATGTAGTTAGTAATAGAAGCAGAGGAATATCGAGGGAAGCTTGACATAATCAAGTATTTCAAATACTTGAAAGTGGTCAGGTTAGGAGTCGGAATAATCGGCGGGTATGTATGAGGAGATGCATGAATGTGGAACAGGCGAAGATTGTTAGCACATACATTTGTGTGGCGTTCTATTCTCTCTGCCTATCCCTTCCGAAGCAGCATGATGGCAAGTTAGTAAGATAACATTGAAATGATTATGTTATTTCTCAAAGTTTCCACAAAAGAAATCGACACGTCATCGATTTTGCATTGAGAATCGCACTCTATATTCGACTGACAACGTGCCCCGTTTTTTTTCGCTTCTCTATGCAAAAACGCGGTAAAACGACAAGAGATGGAGATTTTTCACAAATAAGTCCGCTTGGACGAGTGGTGGATTAGACACAGTGTCGTGGCATAAAAGAAAAACTGTCTCGACGGTGTCTTTTTCACGGAATAAAGCGCGAAATGAATTAACCATGAAGCGCTAAAGCGCTGGCTGCAAAATTAAACAAGAAAAAGAGACATTTTAATCTTGTATGGTTTAAAACTAAAATAATGATAAAAAAATGTCCCATCACTAAAGGCCAGGGGTGAGGAACCTTTTCATTTCTAAAGGCCAAATTCATAAGTAAAAAAAATACATACTTACGTACTACTTATTTTATTTTTTTACAAAAATGTTAGTAATATTAGTATATAACCACTCACCGAGATTTTTATGTCTACCGGTTTCGACACGTACCCGTCTCTTCGTCAGGACGATTGTTTGCATGCTGTGGTAGTGGTTGTCCTGACGAAGATACGGGTACGTCTCCAAACCGGTAGACATTAAAATCTCGGTGAGTGGTTATATACTGATATTTTTAACATTTTTGTAAAAATAAAAAGTAAAAATGACTAACCACAAAGTAAATGCTTTAAATATTAATAATATTAAGAATGTAAATACATACTACGCTTTACGTCATATTATTTATTGATAAGGCATGAATTTTGTGAAATGACATGTTTTTTTCTTCTTTTTTTTTAATTTCTTTTGCATTTCACAATATACATATTATAATTACAAGTACAAAAAAATATAAAATATTAATACATAAAATATCCCACAAAGGCATGGCCTGTGTGTGGATATAGATTTTATTTAGGTTATAATAATAGGGCACTGGCAAGAATACAATAGACATTAGAAATAAAATTATATTAAAATTGTTCATCACCGTTATTGTCTATGTTCCCATTAAACAAAGACCCGCCCCTAAAGAAAATTTATCGTAATTTGTAATTTGATGTGTGAGTTGGCAGCAGCATTTATGGTTGATTCGAGTAAGCATTTAATTCAGCAGAGACCTTTATTTTTAAATTTGTACATGCAAGATCCTTCCTGAACTATTTTACATACTCGGAGACGCCTGAAATCATGATTTACAATTATTATGCAGCTTATAATTGGACCAGTTATTTATGGGTCCATTTTAATTTTTAAAAATGTAGTAGTTGATAAAATTGTATATATTATTTATTGATTCGGCATTAACTATGTGGAATGGCATGTTGATTATTAAAAAAAAAACATTAAACACTTGTAATAAACCACTTAATGAGTATTATTTTATCATACGCGACTAGTTTCGAAAACTAACAGATGTTTTCGAAACTAGTTGTGTATGAATAAAAATAAAACTCATGAAATGGTTTATAACAAGTGTTTATTTTTATTAAATAATTTTAAAAAAGTATATCATTTGGGTCGAACACCCATTTTTTTAATACAAAAAAATAAATATTTGTGTTTTTATTATTAACACAAATATTTCAATTTCATACTACTATATTTCTGTGAGCCTAAACGGTTCATTAATACAAATAGGTATCAAATTGTGGTAGAGTGGATTCGAACCGAGAAACTCTGACTCAAGAGTCCGCGACACTAACCACGAGACCACAACCCGACACTTTTCAAATTGTAGTCGCTTGTACTAGAAATGTCGATTTACATACAGACACAAAAACGATACTTTTATACTCCATTCAAATGAACCCAGGAGTTCTTGCATATATTATATTCACCCGTTGCACAGCGCTCATATTCAGCGGTATTGTTCATATACTGTATTTGTGCTACAATACTCTACTCATCTTGGCCTGTTGACACATTGACTCCCAACTACATGGAGTATTTTTTATATTAAAAGCATTGTTGACTTTGTGGTTTGCCAATATCATATGCATCGCACATGGCGTGTGAGTGTTTTGTCTAGAATTTTCACTCATGAATTACATGAGATTATAGTAACTTTAAACATAAATAATTAATTCACTCAAGAGTAGGCATAGGCTATAGTTGAAGCCTGAGTAGGGTCACGAACAGTGTTGCATAAGCCGTAGTTAGATTTCAGAGTCACTTGGACGTTAGGTAATTCAACAAAAAAAACGCACATGGCGCGAACGTGTTAGGAACGTGCAACACACGCTCGCGCCGTATTTGCGTTATTTCCACACCGAATCGAGCCTTCCCGTAATAAATTCTTATTATTTAATATATTCACTTGTCTGCCGATGGAATACCTCATATTGTGTAGAAATTCCTGGCTTATTTGACGAGTGTGTTGGGTTACGAACAATGAAAGGAGAAAAATTCGAAGCACCGTGGTCTAATACAGTGTTCTGCAAACTTTTTCTGTTCAAGGTACACCACACCTACCAAATTAAGAAATTTAAGAACTAAAAATAAATATCAAGCCACTTATTGAACTTTTTACTGTGCAACAGATCTTTTTAGGTAAAACGTGAAGGTTGTTTCTCCATTTGAAAAATATAGTATATTTAAAAAATAATTAAACAATACCTTTTCTTCAAAATGCAAAAACAACACTTTCTGCCCTGTAGCGGGTAAATATTATGTTTAAAATATGCCGCTTTTGCTGGGATGTAGTACATTTTCTGGGCATTCCGAAAACATGCACAACTGAAAATTGAGGATTTTTTATATTTGACGTTGTTGAAATGAGTGGGCGATATGTTATTTTACCCTTTTTTGTAGACAATTATATAATACGGTATTTTTATTCAATCATACAGAAATATTGAGACTAATACATATACATATACATATATATATATATATATATATATATATATATATATATATATATATATATATATATATATATATATATATATATATATATATATATATATATATATATATATATATATATATATATATATATATATATATATATATATATATATATATATATATATATATATATATATATATATATATATATATATATATATATATATATATATATATATATATATATATATATATATATATATATATATATATATATATATATATATATATATATATATATATATATTTTTTTTTTTTTTTTTTTTTTTTTTTTTTTTTTTTTTTTTTCTATCCCTCAGTCATTTGGTCTCACGATAAAAATAATGCACTCACCAAAATATTTTCGATTAATTCAAAAATTAGAATCTTCCAAACCCGTATAGACACTCACCTGCAAAAAAGAAGAAAAAATAAAAATTAGTTTTGCACTGATAAACATAAAATATTAAATCAATACATGAATAAAATTCACTGCATACCATTGCGAAAATATGCATGATAGGTAAACTTTATAAATTTGAAACTAAATGTTTACAAGACGTCAAATATTTACTGAAATCCCAACACCATTTTTTTCAAAATTTATTCCCCTTAATTATATAGCAGCTGTGAATTTATAACTCGCCATCCCAACTCGGAAACACAGCAAAATATTGCAAAAAGCAACCAATCAATCCGTTAGAAACTAATTACGCTCGTAGAAATCGAGCGACCCTTTTAAGGCGTGAATTAAAATTTCGCTCTCGAGTGTCGGAGTGGTCCTTTTTAGGACCTATTTTGACAGGAGAAAAAAAAACAACAAAAAAACAAAAGACGAACGCAAAGCGATAGACTGCTTTTGTTTAAATTTTTGAAAACGGCGCGCGTTTAGCGTTCGCACGCCCCAAGGGCCATAAATCGAGCCCTTTATTGGAAACCTGCCCGGAAAGTCTATAGAATTAATTTCGAATCTTGGTAATTTATCATCATGGTCGTTTGCCGATCTAAACTGTGGAGACTGCTTTGTTTGCTTAATTTCCATTTTTTTAAAAAAACGAGGATAATATTTGCGTTAAAAATTAATAAAACAGCTAGAATTTTAACTGTTAACAAAAGAGCATCTAGGCTTCCTGACAGACCTCTCTTTAAATTTACTGCATGAACTAATTTACGAAAATTATGGAAAATGTTATACAAAATTTTATCCCGATTTTACTGTGAATTTTTTATTTAAAAGCTTTCAATATCCCTGTCAATGCCAATCTAAATAAATACAAGTTTGTAAAACCACCATCAAGTTTCTAGAAGTGCTTCGGTGTAGGCAGTGAGAGATATCTGTGATTAGTTAGTTCAGTTAGTCAGCTAGATCCGATTCCAACCCGAACGTACACGGACGCCTCCACGACCGCGACCAGCACAGCAGACAGACACGGAACAGTGCCAAGGCAGAAAATGATCACCTATCGCATTTCCCAATCGGATCTAGCTGACTAATTGAACTAAATACTAATCCCTTTCACTGCCTTCACCGGGGTACTTCTAGAAAATTTGGTGATGGACTTACAATCTTGTATTTATTTAGATTGGCAGTGACAGGTATATTGAAAGCTTTTAAATGTAAATTGGGATAAAATTTTATATTGTTTCACATTTTCAATCAATTTCGCAACTTAGTTCAAAAAACAAATTGCTTAGCAAGAGCAGATCTGTCAGGAAGCCTAGATGCTTCTGTATCAGATCTGGGCATGCGGTGGGACAGATTTCAAAGTATATATTGCGTTTCCCACTCGACCGCTATGAATACAGGTACAAATACTCGAGAGTTTGAAGTAAACAATAATCGAATGAAGACTGACCTATTGACGAGGTATTGTAAAGAAGAAAGAACGCCGCCACGGACGGGGAAAGAAAAGATGGCGCCACAGATAGGCAGTCCGGCTCGAAAACGTGGCTGACCAAGACTACATGCATACTGTGAAGTGAGAATATCGATCAATAAAAACTAATACGGGGAACTTTCAATGGCGGTGTCAGAAATGACTGAGAAGGTTCATATCAAAATGACACTTTCACTGCGATATATTTTCTAATGATTTAGTAAGATGCACAAATTATGTACAATTCAAATATATATATAAATATATATATATATATATATATATATATATATATATATATATATATATATATATATATATATATATATATATATATATATATATATATATATATATATATATATATATATATATATATATATATATATATATATATATATATATATTTATAAATATATATAAACCCTTATCCGCACCCCAATGGTGCATAGGGCACTGCTTTATATAAACGCAGTGTTATCTTGATCGTTTACACATGAAGGAAAGGTGATCAGCCCTCCGCTTCAGGTACCAGTCCAGGGTAATATTGAATAAATATTACAGTGAAAAAATCACTTATATTTATTTGACCCCCCCTGCGAATCGAACCCGGGACCTCCAGAACGGTAGCCAAGCGTGCTGACCATTACACTACGGAGGCGGACAAATAAAACATAATAAAATAACAACTACAAAAATAGTTATTTTCCATATATTTTATTTGACCAACGACCGGGTTTTGTCGTTACCGACATCGTCAGACTGGTGGGAGGCTAGACAAAATTCTAAGAAGAAGGAATCAGAATATTGTATAATATGTATTGCTAATATGAATATTTAAGGCAACAAAAATATCATAGTTTGAAAAATCCACTTTTCTCGAGAATACAACGCCACACCTCACAGTGTAGCCCTCACAATCCGTGTTTGAATCTTCGCCTCTTTCACATTCATACATCTTCTCATACATACACGCCGATTATTTCGACCTGACCACTTTCAAGAGAATTTGAAATATTTGATCATGCCAAGTTTTCCTCGGTCTTCCTCAAATATTAACATTTTTATTTATGCAGATAATAATACAAATAAATGGAAAAAATGAGTAATAGCGTGTGTCAAGCTTGATAACATCGTGAGTAATACCTTTGATTCTTCGCATATCACAGCTAAGGAAATCACTATAAAGTGACCACATTCTGTCATATATTGAATTTTGGTATCAGTCCCTACCCACCATGACAGGAAAATGACGTTTTTAGAGTGAAGAATTATGCGGTTAGGAGCCATCGACCTCTGGTTGATAAGTCCCTTTCAAATATGATTAAAAAATAAGTCATAAAAAAATATTCAGGGAAAATAATTACGTATGATGAAAACAATAAAATTAATTTAAAAAAAGGTCGACTCGTTTATTTTCACAAGCTTTCTCTGGTAGTTTTATGAGAGTAATCGTGGGTTCAAATCCTTCCAATCGCAAATAAAATTTTAAAAAATATATATTTTCATCGGTCTGGGTGTTTGCTTTTCCTATCCTTACTATTCTACATGCAAAAAAGCCTCTAAAATAGAGGCTTTGGGGGTTATTCTTTGTTTTAAAAAATAAACTTGAATCGATTAAGTTCAGGGGATCATACCTTAAAAAAAAAACAACAAAAAAATCGTGAATAAGTATACAAGGCTTCAAACAAAAATGTTGAAGGACATTGGTACCATAAACCAAGCTAGGACACAAAATGCCGAACCCTCTTCCAGTGGAACTGAAACCCTGTTGACGACAGTCACCTGTCCATCTCCTGAGGAGTGCAACGTGGTTTCCTCCCAGCAATGAGCAAATGCTGACAAGTTCCTGATCGGCCCACACTAGATTATCCTTCTTGTTCCCAGCACAGATTAAAATAAAATAAAAATTTAGCTAGAAGAAACATAAATGATGTAGAATCCATTGAAACACGTGTCACAATAGATTTTAAGAAATAGTGGTAATCACCAAGCAAAATTTAGGGAAGAAATTAATAACCTCTTTCTAGTTCAACGATATCGATCAATATTGCTTCAAAGGCAAACATTTTAAATTAAAAAAAAATTCAAATGAAAGGTCATTGTAAAACTCCGAATCTATGTAAAACTTCTCTTGCTTTCTTTGGCGTCTCAAAGGCAAGAAACATACCAAACAGTTATCGTTACCGTTATCGGCGAGGGAAAAGGATCATAAATTATAATAATATCCTAAAAGGACAAAAAAACAATAAACCCAAAATATGAGCCTGAAGTAAAATTTATTGGGTACAGTAGACAGTTAACAATAAAACGTCTTTGATGTCGCAAAATGCCGCTCGTACTTAAGTATATCCTGATAACTGGGAAATAATTATAGGAAAAATACAAAAAAACCTTGGTATCTAATGAAATTTTTAAGGTACAATTTTGGAGAAAGCTTTCTACTAATCTGATGTATTTTATGAATGCTATTGGTAAAAATTCTTAGAAAGAGCAACCATAGATACATTTTGCAAGGATTCAACAATATTCATACACAATACATGAAAGTATTCGTGATAAGCGAAAATTAATATCCCACGCTGAAATTTTCTTAACGACTAGTGCATGATCCTTCGACGACGTAACTGTTTTTGCCTAGAGTTATCACTAATGAATTACATGAAATTAATAATAAAAAAATAATAAAACCCTTATCCGCACCCCAATGGTGCATAGGGCACTGTGTCTTATAAACGCAGTGTTATCATGATCGTTTTACACATGAAGGAAAGGTGATCAGCCCTCCGCTTCAGGTACCAGTCCATGGTAATATTGAATAAATATGACAGTGAAAAAATTACCTATATTTATTTTTACCCCTCTTGGGAATCAAACCCGGGACCTCCAGAACGGTAGCCGAGCGTGCTGACCATTACACTACGGAGGCGGACATGAAATTATAGTAACTTTAAACAAAAAGAGTAAATCCACTCACAGTACGCATAGGCTATGAAACTTATAAAGTTGAAGCCTGAGTAGGGCATGATAAACGGTGTTGCATAAGCCGTAGCTAGATTTCAGAGTCACTTGAAAGTTAGGTAATTCAAAAAAATAAATCGACGACGTAAAAACAAGTCATACAGATAAATTCGATACCGAAATCGCTGATTTCATTGGGGTTATATAAATTTTAAAAAAAAACGCAATTTGTAATGGTTGTCACATAAACTACACAACGCCAATTAAAAACCCTAAGGGTATTTATCGCAACATACAAATATCGACACGCGTAAACTTCAACATGTCTAGACTGGCCATTGGCCATGAAGCTACCAGGAGACGAGGAGCACGAGGAGAGTTACCGTTACTGGTATTTACAATACTCAATTAAAAACCCCGGCGGTATTTATCACACAATGCAAATATCTTCAAAGACCTGGGTGAGGACCTATCGGACATCGGATTCGCGTTAGTTCATAAGTAGTTAGCGATGAGAATAGTTCTTAAGAAAAATAGATATAAAAAAAAATTGAAAAAATGAGAGAAGAACTAAACTGGTTATCTATAAAAAAGAGACTTAAAATGAACAAGCTGATCTTCATACATAATTTTTTTAACGATAAATTACCAAAATATTTTAAGGATAAAATAGTTTTAAACAAAAATTGTCATGAAATAAGAATAAAATAAGAATGCCATTGTTGAAAAAAACCGAGTCGCAAAATTGTTTAATGTATAAGGGTTTGAAAATGTATGATGAGATGCCTGAAGACGTGGAAGAGGCGAAGAATGTTTGCAAAGACAGTATGGTGTGGCGTTCTATTCTCTCTGCCTACCCCTGCGGGCAAGCGGCGTGATGGTTAGTTAGTTAGTTAGTTTTTTTAGTTAACTCCCATTTTTTAAAAGCAAGCAAATATCGACTGCCGTAAAATTCCACGTGTCTAGACTTGCCATCGGTTATGAAGCTACCAGGAGGCGAGAAGCGCGAGGAGATGTACCGTTACTGGTATTTACAATGTACTGTATACTTTCCAGCCCCGAGGCAATAGGATCAAGTGATCGCCGTTCTGGGAAGGGACGAGTGATCTTGGAGGGTGTGAGATCTTGGAGGTCCGAGAAGGGGATCGGAATGCCGGCCGAAGGACAGGAAGCAGAATGCAGAGATATCGGTATGCGGGCAAAAATGGATTGGGGTCATCGCTACGCCAGAATATTTTCAAGTCGGCGCATGTTTTAGCGGTGTTTTTTTCGTATTGTAATTTCGCAACAACAAAATGACGCATAGGCTAGTTGGGAATATAGAACAGAAGCATATTTGGCTTTGACCAAGATAGTACAACACTTTTAATTTCCCTATTAGGCTATATGTGGAGGTCCTCGCCAAAACGTTACATTTCCATTTTAAGTGATTTTAAGTAATCAGGAATTCAAGCTTGTAAAATTGTTACGTTTTGGTGCGATAGTGATTTCATATTGACTTTATAAAATTAAACAAGTTTGTTTTAACCACTTTTTTATTATTAGTACACTTTAACCTACCGGTTTCGAAGAGAACATTGTCATCATCAAGGTTTAAATTCAGAACTTCTTCGCAACTATGTTTTTTCGAAAATTACTGTGTTTATTGCAGAAAATTCAAATTATAATGGAAAAAATAGAATAACAATAGCATGATAAACATTTTGATATAAGTCGAATAGTAAAAAAAAACTGTATTTATAGCATTTTACTTGGGGTATTGCCAGTACCCCCTTCGGAACACGCGGATTATTTTTTTTTACTCCGGACCGGAAAGGTTAAAGTGTACTAATAATAAAAAAGTTGTTAAAACAAAGTTGTTTACTTTTATAAAGTTTCTATATTCTTCATCATCTTTGTTGAGATGTCAAAATATTAAGTGTAAACCCTCAAATGTGCGTGTAACATCAACTGATCGCCTTTTAATTAAACCTTTTCAACCTAATGAAGTTATTTTTCATGATGAAGCTTCAATTAAACTACAGGCAGATCGTCTAAATCACCGGATTTGACTCGATTAGATGCAGGATAAAGGAATTTAAAAAAAAACTGGATGTGCAAAAGCAAAGGGCCAATCATTTTAATTCCGTTGCATATGCAGTCAGCATTCTTGGGACCGTTCTCCGCAGGTCAAAACCTGTTTCGAAGGGGTTTTTCGCTCAATGTACCTGCGCGTTCTGTGACCAGAGAATACCCATTCATTACAAGAGAAAAGGACCAAAAGAATTGTAAATTCGTGCGGCATAATTATACCACTTAATGGCACCTTTGTTTAGTGTCGAGAGGGCTGTATGAATTTTTGGACACGAACGTCTAAAAGGGGCATATACATCTGGACATTCAAAAGGAATGTGTATGAATAATAATCACAATAATATATGATTAGATGAAAACCAATATTTTTAGATTTTCCACTTTATTTTTATTTGACCAGCGACCGGGTTTCGTCGTTACCGACATCATCAGACCGGTTGGAGGCTATACAAATTGTTATGTTATATATAAAACAAGGCAGGAGTTGATAACCATGATTTGATATAATTTTGTTGAGAAATTAATGTTAAAAATAAAGTGGAAAAGCTAAAAATATTGGTTTTAATCTAATAATATATTAAAATGCAATTCCATCACGAAGTGTCAGTGGATAATATAAATCTATTAATAATAATAATTTTAGATAATTTATGTCTTCTTCTTCTTCCTGGCTACATCCCAACTTATCGTCTTTGTAGACTGCTGGGGTCAGCTCTCCTTTTCCTCAGGTTGTAGGTCCTTCTGTCATGGACAACGTCACCTAGGCCATGTCTTCCAACCATGTTTTGGCTTTGCAGCATCCATGAATTTGTTGGTGTTCCTCTAGGTATCTTTCGAGGAAGATCCATTTCTATTGCTTGGTTTACGACACGCTCGGGTTCTCTGCATCCTGTATGCCCATACAATCCCAATGTCTTTCCTGTACCTTCCTGTTTATGTCCGTTACGCCCAGGTTTTAGATAATTTATATAGCACCATTTTGAGTGTGTCCAAATACATGTTCAGAAATCTGGATTATCTCCAATCATAGGAGTTATTCTTTATATATTTTTTTTTGTATATTAATTATAGAACTTCCAAGAATTTGAGTAGTGTGGTTGTCAATCATGGGTAGTAATTGGTAAATGTTACAGGTGTATAATAATAATAATAATAAAACCCTTATCCGCACCACAATGGTGCATAGGGCACTGCGTCATATAACCGCAGTGTTATCTTGATCGTTTACACATGAAGGAAAGGTGATCAGCCCTCCGCTTCAGGTACCAGTCCAGGGTAATATGGAATAAATATTAGAGTGAAAAAAAAACACTTTTATTTATTTGACCCTACCTGGGTATCGAACCCGGGACCTCCAGTACAGTAGCCGAGCGTGCTGACCATTGCACTACGGAGGCGGACAATAGGCGGTGTATAAAGTGATCAGTTAATCAAGCCTATGACGGCCGTAAGTCCTGTAAATATGCCCAGACTTCCATATTCTTGATTGATCCAACTACATTTGCCTCATATATTTGTTTTACGGTTTTTTTCTTCTTCATTTTATTTGTTCCACATGTAAAAACCATCTCAACACACCTTTTAAAATTTGATCAATAATGCTTATCTCAGCCTTGCATTACTTCCTCATTTCACCATTCGCATATGTATGCTGCGCCGTTTCGCAGCACATTCGTCCGGGTGATAAATTTCATTTTAATAATGCAGCGTGTTATCTTGGAGTCGAAATATGAGACTAATCGCCTCATCTTCATGCAATCTACGATCGTGATAGCCTTGTTCCAACCGAATGCAAGACACTTAGTGCAATTGAAAAATTACCAGGTGTGTTTCGATGATGAAAAAACACGTATAAGCAGATAGGGAACGGCGCGAATTCTTTTTAAATACACATTTGGTAAGGACAAAGTTGCGAATTTACAAACAGGATATTGATTTTACGATCGGCGATACCGTGGAGATGTACCAGCCTCGGGCCCGGGTGAACAACCAATGGACCAGTATCACTGGGAAAATCTCTGGAGAATTAAAATGCATTCCGCGAGGCGACGAGAAGATATAATACGCAGGTATTGTGGAGATACGACGATCTTAAAATATGAGAGTTGTAAAATACCAGTTTGAAGCCATCAAATAAATAATGGCGTATAAAATCGCAAGAATGTAAGCGTTTATTTCGGCTTTCGGAGCTTTTCTTCAAATGCTCTTCTTGCACTGAACTCTGAACTTAAATACATTATTTTTTGACATCTCAACATGGAAGTTGAAGAATTGGAAGTACTTTTAGAGGCTTGTCTGCAGGTAGGATAGTAAGGATAGGGAAGGTAAATGTGAAAAATGTACCACAAACACCCAGACCAATTGGAAATAAATCTTTCTTGAAATTATTTTACAATTGGCGAGAATAGAATGGCTGTTTCCGGTTTAACCTAACATAACACTGGGCCACAATTGGGCACCCATCACTTGACATTAATTTATTTATCATATAATTTTTGGACATCTCATCAAAGATGTAGAAGAATTGGAATTCTGGGCATTTACGGGGCTTACGACCGTCATAGTCTTGGTTAAGTGATCACTTTGCACACGTGTAACATTCACCAATTCTACCCATGATTGTCAACCACAATACTAAAATTTTGGAAACTTCAGGATATATTGATCAAACTCGTAACACAGCATGCGCGAGTTCACATCAGCCGTATGTTTCGATGAGGAAAGCTTTTATTAAGCAGAGACTCTTCCCATTTGTACGAGCGTGTGAGGCCCGAATCCTGGATTATATTCACATACTAGAGAAACGCTTGAAAGTATGATTTTCAATCTATATTAGCTTATAATTTGACAAGTTTATATTTTGAGGGTGTTCCAAATACCTGTTCACAAATCTGGATTATCTCCAATTAGGGGTTATTTTTTTATATTATTTATTGACATCTCATCAAAGATGTAGATGAATTGGAATTCCGGGCATTTACGGGGCTTACGACCGTCATAGGTTTGGTTAAGTGATCACTTTACACACGTGCAACATTCACCAATGTTATTTTTTACATTATTTTTTGACATCACAACATAAACGAGGAAAAATATGGAATTTACAAGGCTTACGACCGTCGTAAGCGTGATTAGGTGATTTGATATTAGTTTCATTAATTGATTCGGCAGTCACTTTGTGGTAAAATCTATCCATTTTTAATTAATGTTTTACTTAGTAAATACCACTATTTCTTAAAATCTACTGTGTTTAGATACGGTGTTTGAAAATGATGCGGAATGCATCGAAACACGTGTCACAGTAGATTTTAAGAAATAGTGGTATTTATAAAGTAAAACATTAATTAAAAATTGATATTAGTTCCCTATTTGCTCTAGGTCTTCGGAGAGGTCTAGGATGAACCGTTTACTATGTTATCCCAATGTCGTACAGTAGTCAGAACCGAGTAGAAAAAACAAACAAATAAATATCCCCATTCGACATCATGGCTCTTCCATTCCTAGAATCGTCCCCGTTTATTCCTTTGGGTGACATTAAAACCTGTGATGTCTACATCGAAGCCAGAGTGTCCAGGTTTTTTTAGGGTATTTCATTGTCCCCCACAAACCGACCGTTTAATAGTCTATCTTGTTTACACAGGTATAGAGATATTTCTTTTATGCGCAGTTTCCTTTTCGGCCGGCTTACCGGATAATGACTGAGGCCTCTTTGGACTATGGTTCTCGAATTCCTAGGCATAATGCGAGCTAATCCGGCGTAAGCACTTTTTCTCCGGGTGCTCATTGCAGTTTTTTCGCCCATTGTGCAAATTGTAAGGAGGGACTGCATTTTGCACGGACTGATAAGCAGATAAATAATGTATCATTTGAATCGAATCAGGAGAGGCAAAAAATGAGATTGGACGCGCGATTCGAAGGTTAACACATTCTTATACAAACAAGGGCAGATTATCGAAAAGGTTTAGGTATGTATGGAAGTGAAGCATGCAGTTGGCAAAATAATTTATTTATTGAACAACTAATGCCTTTAACATAATACATATAACATTGTCGGGTAATATATCCAAAATAAAACAAGGTTTGTTGGATTGAATTCTACATTTATTTATGTATATGTTAATACGTGACACGTTTCGTCTTCTTAGGACATTATCAAACACCTCCTAAGAAGACGAAACGCGTCACGTATTAACATATACATAAATAAATGCAGAATTCAATCCAACAAACCTTGTTTTATTCTGGATATATTACCCAACAATTCAATATTGAATTCTACCAACTGTCTGCAGTTACAATAATAATACATATATACAGTATATAATATAAAAATACACTAATGAATACACTAATAGAGAAACAAAAAGTCTTAAACATAAAATAATAATGAAATAACAAATAGTAAGCGCTGGTAAATACGCGTCTCCTTCACACACCATCAGCGAGCAGCGAGAGAGAGTGAAACACAACGTTTAAATTTATCCATTATAACATGGAGAAGAAATGCTGAAAAAGTACAGACTTCAAGGTGGATAACAATATATTAAATAAATCTATACTTTCAAAAACATCGGCTAACATGTGAAGCCGCGGAATCGGAGAGAACATGGCATAGTTTGCATTATGTAAAAATACAGCGAAAGTAATGATGAAAATGAACTGAAAACAGTCGAAATGCGATCTCTCAGTGTAGCAGTAATAATAATTCTTCTTCTTCATTCACTTATCTGCACCCCAGCATAGAGCACTGCATCATATAAACGCAGTGTTATCACGATCGTTAACACATGAAGGAAAGGTGATCAGACCTCCGCTTCAGGTTCAAGTCAAGGGTAATATTGAATAAATATCAGAGAGAAAAAATCATTAATATTTATTTGACCGCCCTCCTGGGAATCGAACCCGGGACCTCCAGAACGGTAGCCGAGCGTGCTGATAATTATGTTTTGAATATTGAAAGCATTAACTTCGTGGATCATATTGATGGCTTTGTGGTCATAAATTAAACCCTGAAGAGGGCAACAGGTTGTTGCCGAAACTAGTTGGTTAATAAAAATGTGAGTGGATCAAAACACAAAGTATTTTTATTTCTCGAAATAATATATGCTGATAATTACACTGTGGAGGCGGATAATAATCATGTGTTAACGATCAAGTTAACACTGCGTTTATATGATGCAGTGCCCTATGCACCATTGGGTGCGGATAAGGGTTTAATATACACTTAAGATCCTTAAATCTTATGAATAATGAAAATTCGTAGCAAAATCGTTACAAAATCGTTATAAAAATAATTTCAACTTCCGAAAAACGCAATTCTGACCGGATTACGAGGTCCTAAATACACACAAACACAAAAACCTTTTTCAACACTGTCATAAATTTGTTAAGAAAATGTCGTGATGTTTTTATGAAAGGTCCCAGCCTTTTGTTCGGGGACCGAGAAACACATTGCACACTCTTTTGAGCACCGACATTCGTCGAGTCGTGTACGGTATGTCGTAGACGGTGTAGGTATGCCATAGACGGAGCAAAATTGAGACCAAGTGCGATCGGAGGAAAAACCAAGTAACTCGATGCCATCCTCATCCTTCGGTGACGTCACCGCTGGGTTAAGCACCAATCTATGTGTGCACAATAATACAACTTACATATCGTAGTCATACAGGAGAAAGTGACAAAGTGCATTGTTTTACAAAAACGTGATCATTGACTATGTGATATCTTACTAGCTTAATATTGC
>NW_028281038.1:0-65000 GCF_059751285.1 Brachycentrus maculatus | reverse complement strand
AAGCTCGTTGTATATATAGTCGTAGTCGTACAGGAGAAAGTGACCAACCACCAAAACGTAAAACGTTCAGGAGGGCCATTTAAGTCACTTTTGCTTGGCGAGAAAATAAACACCAATGCAGTTAATAATAGTTGCAGTAAATAGTCAATATTCCTAGTTTAAAATTTGGGATTTTTTCAGGGCATAATTAAGCTAGTAAGGATATCAAATAGTCAATGATCACGTTTTGTAAAACAATGCACTTGGTCACTTTCTCCTGTATGACTACGTTATATATATATATATATATATATATATATATATTTATATATATATATATATATATATATATATATATATATATAAATATATATATATATATATATATATATATATATATATATATATATATATATATATATATATATATATATATATATATATATATATATATATATATATATATATATATATATATATATATATATATATATATTGTATATATATTTATATATATATATATATATATTTATATATATATATATATATATATATATATATATATATATATATATATATATATATATATATATATATATATATTATAATAATAATAAAAATAATAAATAATAAAACCCTTATCTGCACCCCGATGGTGCATAGGGCACTGCTTCATATAAACGCAGTGTTATCTCGATCGTTTACACATGAAGGAAAGGTGATCAGCCCTCCACTTCAGGTACCAGTCCAGGGTAATATTTATTCAATATTACAGTGAAAAAATCACTTATATTTATTTAACCCCTAGTGGGATTCGAACCCGGTACCTCCAGAACGGTAGTCAAGCATGCTGACCATTACACTACGGAGGCGGACGATCGTCATAGGCTGGTTTAAGTGATCACTTTACACACGTGTAACATTTACCCACGATTGACAACCGCACTACTTAAATTCTTGGAACTTCTAGATATATTGATCGAACTCTTCTCTGAGTTTCTCAAGCATGTGAATATAATCCAGGAATTCGGACTTCACATGCAAATCAAAGAGTTTCTGCTTAATAAAAAGCTTCCTTCATCCCACCAAAGACGTCTCTAGTGAAGCTATAGTAAAGTCAAACACTGTATTTCGAGTTGAATTGAAATAAATAAATAATGAAGCCTTTCAATTACTGTAAAAATATATTTCGTCAAATAAGAAGCGAATTGAATTGAGACAAAATAAAGAGTTCACGCATTCGTAGAAACTTGTGTGTAACAGACATCAATAGTAAGGTAGAAAAAAGGCAGTTGAGATAGTATGGGCACATATGACGCAGAGAGCCTGAACATATCGTGAACCAGGCAATCCCCATGGATCTTCCTCAAAAGACATCCAGAGGAGGACTAAAAAATTCATGGATGCTGCAAAACTATAACATGATTCGAAGACATAACCTAGGTGACGTTGTCCATGATAGACGGACCTATAACCTGAAGACAAGGAGAGCTGACTCCAACAGTCTACAAAGACGATAAGTTGGGATGGAGCCAGAAAGAAAAAGAAGAATTGGAAGTGAATTAAATTTTATCAGTATTCGCTATAATTATTTAGTAAATAAATGTAAACCTTATATTTTTATATTATTTTTTGACATTTCGTCAAAGATGAAAAAGAATATGGAAGTCTGGGCATTTACGGGGCTAACGACCGTCATAGGCTGGTTTAAGTGATCACTTTACACACGTGTAACCTTCACCAATTCTACCCATTATTGACAACCACACTACTCAGATTCTTGGAAGTTCTATATATATATGTATAAGAACCAATTTTGAAACATTGTTCTTGAATCACTAGAATTTCACAAGAGACATCTATTGGTGAGATGAAAATAAGCTTTTTTATTGAGCAGAAACTCTTTTATTAGTATGTGAGGTCTGAATCCTAGATTATAATCACACTCATGAGAAACGCCAGTAATTACCATTTTCTTTTTTATTATTTAAGTTTATAATTTGACCATATAATTTATTTACAACATTTTGAGTGTGTCCAAATTCACAAGATTTTAAGGACAAGTATTTGGACACACTCAAAATGTTGATTACATTTTTCATAGGTTTTCCTATCTCAAATCCAAGCATGAGCTATCGAATACGTTCGGCGACGCAGGGCGTCGCGCTGTCCTCGTTAGCGACACCCTATCATAACCGGAACTAGAAATGGAGCTTCCGGTTGATATATCCGGCACCGAGAGACACGTTCCGATATGAAAAGTCGCCAAAATGGGTCAAGTTAACTTGATATCAACATATTTACGCACGTGTCTACCATTTACATATGTGTTGTTGTTTCTTATAAATGAAATTACAACTGCAAAAAGTATCTAGAAGAGAAAATAAACATTTTTAATTAAAATTTCACTTACTAAATCTGGATTTTTCCAATAAGGAGTTTTTTTTGACCTAGATGAAGAAGAATATGGAAGTCTGGGCATTTACGGGACTTACCATTACTGTTATAGGCTGGTTCAAGTGATCACTTTACACACGTATAACATTCACCAATTCTACTCATGATTGTTAACCACACTACTCAAATTCTTGGGTAGTGTGTTTGTCAAAAACTTCTAATTATATTGATTAAATATATAATATAAAGCTTCTCTCATCTCATCAAAGATGTCTCCAGAGAAATTCTAGTTAAACAGTTTGTTTTGAAATTAAGGATAGATTTTACATGGTAATTAATATATAAATTAGCAGAGGACAGATATCCTGGCTCCGGAATAAACGAGATTGGACGGGGATCAGGACCGTCGGGATGCTGTTTAGAGCTGCCCAAGACAAGGACAATTACTCTCAAGTGATAGTCGACGTCAGGGGGCCTGACATGACACGCACAGAAGAAGAAGAACATTTTATATCAAGTCGATTAAAAATCGTTATTTATCATATAATTATTTATAATATATAAACTTTCATTTTTCCGTTTTATTATTTTTATGTTTTCATCAGCTTTGTGGAGCAACATGAAGATTTTAATAGAAAAATAATTCGCTCTTTTAATGTTTAAAAATATAATAAAATGTATTAAAAATAAATATCAAGCCAGTTATTGATTTTTTTATTGTGCAACTGATCTTTTTAGGTAAAACCTAAATGTTTTTTCTCCATTTGAAAAATATTTAGTATATTAAAAAAAATAATTAAAGAATACCGTTTCTTCAAAATGCAAAAACAACACTTTCTGCCCTATTGCGGGTATATATTAAGTTAAGTATATGCCGCTTTTGCTGGGATATAGAAAATTTTCAGGGCATTTTGATAACATGCACAACTGATAATTTACGATTTTTGATATACGACGTTGTTGAAAGAAGCGAGTGACTTGTGCAAGACCACTTTCAAGTTCATTAATGTAACCGCGACATTTTAATACGAGTATTATATTATTTCATTCATATTTGAAGTGAACTATCGATCGTTAGTTTACACCTAATATTTCTAGGTTATATGAGACATTGAACCCTTAAGGAATTCGAGAGGGTTCTTCTACTATATGGGAGAAAGTTTAAGAGAAATGTGACGTTGATGGATTGTCCTGTGGGTTTGAAGGGAAGACTCGAATAGTGACGTACTCACAAAAGAGAACTTTGTAAAGATACATGTAAATAAATGTATTGATTGGATTACTTAAAGTGTAATGTAATATTACAGCAATATTTAACCCCTTCAAATACAGTGTTTACGTATCGTAGTCGTACAGGAAAAAGTGAAAAAGTGACTAACAAAACGTAAAATGTTCAGGAGGGTCATTTAAGTCACGTTGGCTTGGCAAGAAAATAAACATCAATACAGTTAGTTTGTCAGTTTTGACAAGTCAATATATTATACTTCCAAGTTAAAAATCGCTTTGGGATTTTTTCAGGGTGATATTAAGCTAGTAAGATATCAAACCTAATAAGTTGCATAAGCTGTAGCTAGATTTCAGAGTCGCATGGACGTTAGGTATTTCAAAATTCACTTCTTGTAAAATTAATAAGTATATAATATTGAAACAAATATTTTTTCTCTTAATTTTAACTTTTTACCTTTCAATTTGTATTTTCTTTTCAAAAATATATTTTTATCTCGAAGATTTTTTTCCAAAACAAAAACGGTATTTAAAGAAAAATGTCAAATGTTAACTGGGTTTAATGAAAATTGAGCTGCAATTTATCGTAAATTGGGCGTCAATGTTGAAAATTGTATATTTGTATTATTGTAAGATTCCTTTTGAATGTGGGTTGAAATCTTGATAGACGTGGAATTTTGACAGCTGATACTGCCATCCGTTAAGAATTTATAAAGTGAAAGCTTTTCCCCCCTTTTGTGTCAATAAATATGGACAAAAGTTTGAATAAGTCCATCTCTCCCATTCAATGATTCGACCTGTATTTCTTCAGCAGTCAATTTTCGATATCTATTTTTTGTAAATGAAACATTTAAGTATTTTCAGTCTGCTATTTTTCCTGTAAAGGGATGATTTGTGGCCTCTAAGACTCGATTCAATCACTTTCCAATCACGTCCCTTAGAAATTCACCCTTACAATGAAGAGCTTAGCACCTTTGGTCGAACGGACAGATTTATACGTTGTTTTTCAAAGATGCTTAAATAATGTTTGCGTCTAACAAAAAAGATAAAAGAAACACCCTGTATTGTGAAGGAAAAAGTGGTATTTTGAAACTAATCAACTAACCGTCACGCAGCTTCCCCGCACGGATAAGCAGAGACAATAGAACGCAACACCACTCATTCTTAGCAGGCATTTTTACTTATTTCTATATTCATGCATCTCCTTATATATATATATAAATATATATATATATATATATATATATATATATATATATATATATATATATATATATATATATATATATATATATATATATATATATATATATATATTTATATATATAAATATATATATATATATATATATATATATATATATATATATATATATATATATATATATATATATATATATATATATATATATATATATATTTATATATAATATTCCTGACTACTTTCAAGCATTAGAAATACTTGATTATGCAATTTTTTTACCGCTCTTCCTTTGCTTTTTCATATATTTTGAGATGTTAAAAAATATCATCAATATTAGGTCTACAAGATAAAAAAGTTTAAGAACCAATGGGTTTGAAGAAGATGAAGATTTTACGAGACTGTAGTGACCACTTTTCTCTTGTATACAGGACACATTTTTTCCAACGCGGCTTTTTTACACCTGAAAATGTAATATTACCCATTTCTTTAAGACGTTTGATAAATCGCTCACTCATTTCAACAACGTCATATATCAAAAATCGTCAATTTTTAGTTGTGCATGTTTTCGGAATGGCCAGAAAATGTACTATATCCCAGCAAAAGCGGCATATTTTTAACTTGATATTTACCCGCTACAGAGCAGAAAGTGTTGTTTTTGCATTTTGAAGAAAAGTATAGTTTAATAATTTTTTAAAATATACTAAATATTTTTCAAATGGAGAAAAAACCTTCAGGTTTTATCTAAAAAGATGCGTTGCACAGTAAAAAGTTCAATAAGTGGCTTGATATTTATTTTTAAAACATTTTATTGTTTTCATAAACATTAAAAACGATCTCCTGAAAAATCAAGTTTTTTTTATATATGACGTTGTTGAAAGGAATGAGCGAAATGTAAAATTAGAAATATTTGTCAAGATTCATTTTAAGGCTTTTTTGAGAGATAAAATGGGAGGAATTGAGGGGAAAACAAACAATTGTGCGTTTGTATTTGAAGAAAACACAATTTTCTCCATTTATTCTAGAAATAAAATTCTACACTCCCAAAATTGTATTACTTCGGCTTCAGCGATTCCTAATCACCATTAACGCTTTCTTTCTTATCATTTCTTCCCTCGCATCTCCTATTCAGAACACAATTCCTTTATTTTATTTCACTGAAGCTCAAATAATGTAAAAATGTTTCAATTGTTTTTATTTTTTCGTGTTTTTATATTTTTGTAAAGTGTCCATTTCAATAATAAAATTAAATATACTTGTTTTTTAAACTCTTCCACTCGAGTGTTGTCTTTTGCTACGACTAGTTTTGGAAGCTACAGTTGCTTCCATCTATGTAAATTTAAAATATTGTTTACAACATTTTGAGTGTGTCCAAATACTTGTTCACAAAATCTGGATTATCTATAACAGGAGTTATTTTCATATTATTTTTTTAACATCTCATCAAAGATGATGAAGAATATGGAAGTCTGGGCGTTTACGGGGCTGACAACCGTCATAGGCTGGTTTAAGTGATCACTTTACACACGGGTCACATTTACCAATTCTACCCATTATTGACAACCACACTACTCAAATTCTTGGAAGTTCTGTATATATGAACCAATTTAGAAACCTTGTTCTTGAATCACTAGAACTTCACTATAGACATCTATTGGTGAGATATAAAGAAGCTTTTTACCAAGCAGAAACTCTTATATGAAAATAACTCCTGTAATTGGAGATAATCCAGATTTTGTGAACAAGTATTTGGACACACTCAAAATGTTGTTAAAATATTGTCATAAAAAACGTAATACGTTTAAGAGAAATTGAATATTATGTTTTTTTTTTGAGGTCAAGGGATCTTGCATCCCTTATGTCACTGCGACCATCTTAGGTCTATTAAGACAACATTCACCATTCTACCCATGATTGACGTCCACACTTTACAACATTTTTAGTGTGTCCAAATACTTATGATCCAATTTCGACACGTTGTTATTGAATCACCAGAGCTTCACTAGAGACATCTGTTGGTGAGATGATCATTTCTTCTTCATCTTTGATGAGATGTCAAAAAATAATATGAAAAATAACTCCTATAATTGAAGATAATCCAGATTTGCGAGCAAGTATTTGGACACACTCAAAATGTTGTAAATTTTTTATCTATATTGAGATGTCAAAATTTCAACACACTTTGCATTTATGTAAATTGATGGCTAGCAAATCGAGAACTGTTAACTAAATTTGTTAAGAAATTCAGGTTAAATCGATCGCCGTGTTAAGTAATTCCAAGGTTTATCATTAACCCATCGTTAGTGGAAACGTAAATGAAGTAGCGCTTTGTCACAGTGCTCCTGACAGACACGACTTGGGTAAGGGGTTGAAATTGTAGTTCGTTCAATAAATATCATCGCAAATGCCAGGAACCCTCCCTGTCTCCAGTAGGGAACCTTCCGACTTTCACTGGTCGACTTAACATAGGTATTTAATACAAAATAATTATATTTCTAAAATAAATATTTGACGCATTAAAGTTGCGATTATTCATTAAAATTTTTAAAGAAATAACTCACTTCTAAAATCAGTCATTATGTTATACTCAATATTTTTAATATTTATGGCATTTACTTTGTGCTAAGTCATTTATATATATATATATATATATATATATATATATATATATATATATATAAATCCCTTACCGCACCCCAATGGTGCATAGGGCACTGCTTCATATAAACGCAGTGTTATCTTGATCGATTACACATGAAGGAAAGGTGATCAGCCCTCCACTTCAGGTACCAGTCCAGTGTAATATTGAAAAAATATTAGAGTGAAAAAATCACTTATATTTATTAAACCCCCCTGGAAATCGAACCCGGGACCTCCAGAACGGTAGGCGAACATGCTGACCATTACACTACGGAGGCGGAAGTCATTTAGTCATTTTTACTTATTATTTTTTTTTTAAATGTTAATGTGCATGTTTAACCTCGGCTCGTAACGCATGTTTGTGCTAAAACCTTTAGTGCATGTTGGTCTTCGGGTCGACCAAAAATCGTGTGTTAAACATTTTGTGTAGTTTTAAGTGTGTAAATAGTGCTATGGTAGTGAAGGGTAGTATTGTTTGCATGCTGTGTTAGTGATTGTCCTGACGAAGAGACGGGTACGTCTCGAAACCGGTAGACATAAAAATGTCGGTGAGTGGTTACATACTAATATTATTAAAAAATTTGTAAAAAAAATAAATAAGTAATTATCTTACTATAAAGTCGACCGGTTTCGACGCATACAGATTCATCCTCAAGACTAACTAAAAGGAAACATTTTTAAATCGGCTTTTTAATACATAAAAAAATAAAATTTTAATTAATAATTGGAGCACTTAAGTTGTAAATATACCTATTTAAAAAAAAACTTTAATT
Source organism: Brachycentrus maculatus (assembly GCF_059751285.1). Classification (NCBI taxonomy): domain Eukaryota; kingdom Metazoa; phylum Arthropoda; class Insecta; order Trichoptera; family Brachycentridae; genus Brachycentrus; species Brachycentrus maculatus. Next base: position 56,787 of record NW_028281038.1, on the reverse strand, counting down.
TAAAATCAGTACCTATATATCTTATTATAACGTCAACCGTATTCGATGTAAACAGTTTGATCCTCAAGACTTATTAATAGTTTAATCTATTAACTTCTAAAAAATGGCTACATAAAAGTTAAATAAAAAAATGTAAATCAATATTTGAATCACTTAGGTTGATTATCCATTTAAATTTTTTAAATATTACTTTGTCATAAAATTAGTACATATCTTATTATAACGTCAACCGGTTTCGACGCAAACAGCATAATCCTCAAGACTAATTTATAATTTATACTATCAACGTCTAAAAATTGGTTATTTGATACGTTAAATGATAAAATTTTAATTAATATTTGAAGCACTTAAGTTATGATTATCCGTTTAATTTTTTTAAATATTACTTTGTTATAAAATTAGTACATATCTTATTATATCGTCTACTGGTTTCGACGCGTACAGTTTCATCCTCAAGAATATTTGAAGCATTTACGTTGCATAAATTCAGAATATTTTTTTATTATAACTTCATCGTAACGTCGACCATATTCGACGCTATCAACATTTAAAAAATGTTTGTCCAAAACATTAAAATGGAACTTTTATTAATATTTGTAGCACTAACTTTGTGATTATCTATTTAAAAAACCATGGTATAAAATCAGTATTTATCTTATCATAATTTAATTATAACGTCAACCGGTTTCGGCGAAAACAGCTTCTTCCTCAAGACCAATTAAAACATAATACTATCTATCAGTGGCGTGCCTAGGGTTCACCATTAAGGCAAGCCCATTATTTTTCACATTCGTTAATACATGATGTACCTATAATTTCTTCTCCTCATATTATTCCCAGTATAGTAAGCACCCAGAAAGTATTATAAATATAAACATTCTATTGTAATCATTGTCAAAATATGCTAACATGTAACTTTTGTAAGGTAAAGCCATCACCTTGAAATTAAGAAAATGTTCACCATAATAAAATAGCTTCCTCAGATATTAACCATAACCAATAAGTACCATCACCATATAATGGCATGCATATAGTTTGATAATCATGTAAGCGCGCCATAATTTAAAAATAGTCATAAATTAAATACATTTTTTTAATCATTTGGTCTAGATTTAGTCATTTTTATTTGGAGTTGTTAGGCAAGCCGGGCTTTTGGGCTTCTAGGGAAGTACCGCCACTGCTATCTATCTACTTTTGAAAATATAATTCCTTTCTTCGTCTGGTAAAATAGTTGATTTTTTTACATATACGTTTTATCAAAATTCGTCGTACTAATATTATAATCTTGATAATACCAAAAAAAATATGTAAACAATCGCATGAAAATATTAAATAAATGGGTTTCTTCATAGGAAGCATAAAAACCAGCACACTTTTTCATAAACGAAATGTATTTGCTAACTATGTAAAATATTAAAAGGAAAAAAGTTCCGACTTGAAAGACAAAATACAATTATGAATGAAAGTTTCACGGAATGACGGTAATAAGAGAAAATAAGAGAAATTTTCATTTCAAAGTAATTTTAAAGGCTTGGATTATGAAGAAATAATATTAATATCATTATCCTTATCTTTAATCTAATTTCATTTATCATTCTTGTACAATAAAACGTCTGGGTACATCATTCTGACCGCTTACAGAAAAAGCGGCACATCTCAAAATTACCGTTTAAAAGATATTTGCATATGTGAACGCGAAAAGATATTGCTGTTTTTCATATTTTTGTCACAGAGTCATAAAGATATTACATATATAACATTATAAGAAATTGTGTTAATTATGACTGTATGAGCCCAATGAGGAAAGGACTGGCGCTGGAAAGGTCTTCTAGGTGGAACAAGAGGCCCTAGGACACAGAAGGGTGGGAAGTAAAAAAAATATTTTTATTCATCTTCCTTCATTGTGAGAATATTTTCAAGGAGGTTCCATATCAAAAATCTTGAGAATCTATGTATTAGATGAATATTACAGAGGTAAAGTGCTTTTATATCAAAGCTCATAAAATAATGTATCAAGTCTTTAAATATCTCAACATCGATCGAGAAGTCTATTGATGTCTGGAATATGGAGAATCCAGGGCAATTACAAGACTAACGACATATCATTGGCTGATTAAGTGATAATTTTATCACTGTACAACATTCACCATACTATCTATGATTGACAACTACATTACTGAAATTTCATAAAGTTGTATATATACAGGGTATCCCACAATCCGACGTATTCCTTTTAAGGGGTGTAAGGCCAGCTTATGACTCACCAAAAAATGAAAATGTGACCTCAGTAAAAGTGTCTTACATTTCCAGATATTTCCACTTTTATGAATTTTCTGAACATTATTTTAACCTTTTAAGGTCATCTTTTCATTTTATAGTGAATCAAAAGCTGGCCTAACACCCCTTAAAAGGAATATGGGACGACCTGTATATATATATATATATATATATATATATATATATATATATATATATATATATATATATATATATATATATATATATATATATATATGTATACACACACACATATACACATACACATACATATATATATACAAAATTAATACATGTACTTGTAAAAACCCTATAAATGCCAAACTGTCATTTCGAAATAATTCTTCATCTTTGTTGAGACATCAATAAATATCTTGATATGAATAACACCTGAGTGAAGTAAATCCAAGAAAAAAATGGACAAATTCAATATAATATAACATGTAAATGAATATATAATATATTTAAAATTAATTTATTTTTTTGAGACAAATAGAACATTGGAAACAGTAAATATTTGATAAAAAATACACATGAAAAAATACGAGAATTTTTATATTTTTCCTTTAATTCGAGGAAAAAATTTTGCCTTAGTATTTATGACGTTTTGATGACTTCTCATCGTCCAATTTTGTTAATATTTATGACGTTTTAAAGACTTCTTATCGTCCAATTTGGGAAGACCAGCATTGATGGAACTCTCTATTCCGCAATGGTCTTCTCCCCTGAGAATCTTGAAGAAGCCATTATCACCCCAATCGCTGTTCCAAGAGTTAGCAGCCAGCCAGTAAGGGGTGTCGTTTTCAACCCCCCAACCGATAATCTTTATAGCATGTCCACCTAAAAATAAACGTAAATTGCTGATAAATTATTCACAACAAGGTTTTCATATTTAATCATATAAATTTAAAATAATATTATACTGAATTTTGGAGTATTCATTCCTGTCAATTGAAATGCACTATTCCTTTATGTCTTTGTACATTTTCCAAGATGACTCTGTACCGTGTCGCCGAGAAAAAATTGTAAGTTTTATTTTTTCTGATATTGTAATACATAATGTTCAATTTTTTTTAAAATTAAACACAATCAAAATAATTTTTAAGTCAAAGAATATATAAAAATTCATGGAATTCCAACACTTTTGATTGGCCCCAAAATAGTCCTGCTTTGATCCCTATCGAGAACTTTTGACATAAAATGGCAAAAGAATTAAATAAACTGAAGCTTTCGTGAAAGGAAAACCTTAAAAACATCATCGGAAAAGTTTGGTTTGTAAATTTTTCCCAAGACTACACACAATTTTTAGTAAAATCTATGCATAAACGTATTAAAACAGTAATTAAAAAAAAGGGGAAAAAACAAAGCACTGTTTTTGTTGGTTTTTGATAATTGCTAGTGTTGTAATTTTATTCTAAATAAATATGTGGTTTTTTAAATTATATGACCATTTTTTAAATAAATTTTGTGTAAATTAATTAAAAAACTACAAATCATTTTTTTTGTTACTAAATAGGCATTTTTGGTATATAATCTTTAAACAGTGTTGTTTAATAATTTGGACTGATAAGCCAGCAAGAAATCACAACAAAAAATATTATTAAAAAAAACTGACATTTTCAGTGGTAAATATTTCAGTGCTCGCTACTGTGTATTTGTATTTATATTTAAATCCGTCTCAAAAACAACACCAAGAAAAGAAGAAACAGAAGATGTCTTTAATAATGTCTGAGCCAGTATTTTTATTTATTTTAAATGCTCAGCAGCTGTGATCACCGTACGTCAACAAACTGTATTACAAACAACTGATAAGTTGGACGATTTGTTTACTTTTGCAATAAAAAAAAACATAAAAATATATTTTAGATTACAAATAATCATTTATTAACTAACTAACTAATTATCTCGCCACTTCCCCACGGGGATAGGCAGAGAGAATAGAACGCCATACCAATCTGTCTTTGCTAATGTTATATGGTATGTTGGTGGAAGATGGCTCGTAAAATATGGTTTATTCTTTGACTTTTGTTTATTCTATATATATCGCTGACTCCTTTCAAGAACGTCATAAATAAAAAACTTGATTTTTCAGGAGAACGTTTTTAAAGTTTAAAAATATAGTACAATGTATTAAAAATAAATATCAAGCCACTTACTGAACTTTTTACTGTGCAACAGATCTTTTTAGGTAAAACCTGAAGGTTTTTTCTCCATTTAAAAAATATTTTGTTTATTTAGAAAAATAATTAAACAACACATTTTCTTAAAAATGCAAAAACAACACTTTCTGCTCTATAGCGGGTAAAAATTCAGTTAAAAATATGCCTTTTTTGCTGAGATATAATACATTTTCTGGGCATTCCGAAAACATGCACAACTGAAAATTGACAATTTTTGATTTATAACGTTCTTGAAAGGAGTGAGCGATATAAGTTATTAGGAAACTAAGTGAGTGACTACTTTCTAGGTGAGACTAATCTAGAATGAGCTTGTCAGACTATGCGGGTATGACCATGATTGCTGCGGCTATGTTGTTATCACTAATATGTCAACAACATAATCGCATTCCTGAAAGCCAACAATCTTCGAGTATTCCACATTTATGCATCTCCTCATACACGCCCGCCGATTAATTCGACTCCTGACCTACACACTTTCAAGTATTTGCAATACCTGATCATGCCAAGTATTCCTCGGTCTTCCTCTGCTTCTATACCCACCCCACTAGCCTCATCAATTTATTTTACTATTCTTCACTCATTCAATCCACATGCCCAAATCACCTCAACACACCTTCCTAATGTGATATTTTGTATTATTTATAGAATACATTTTGGATTGAGTGATTACACGGAAATCCTTTTAAAGATATAATACAGGGGTTCCCAATCTTTTTCAGCCCGCGGCGCACTTCCAAGTTTAGTATTTTGTCACTGCGCCTCACGTTAGAAATTTGGAATAGATAATGTGACCAAATATATATGTATATATATATATATATATATATATATATATATATATATATATATATATATATATATATATATATATATATATATATATATATATATATTGTAGTCGAAAGAAATAGGTACCTACCTACAATAATAGAAGTTGGGTAGAAATATGCTAGCTCTCAAAATGGAAATTGTTGCTTTACAGGTACCCGTGAATATTTGTGTTTTCGGATAATGATAAGAGGATCGACTCACGGCGCCCCTCTTGACTTTCTACGGCGCACCAGGGCGCCGCGGCGCACACTGTGGGAACCCCTGATATAATGCATGATTCACGCCATACGCAAACAACTAATGGAATCCATTAAACAATCAATCGAACCAATTAACTAAGACTTGGTACGTAAGATGGTGATTAATCTCTTCGGCTCATCAAAACAATAGAAATATCTAGAAACGTAACAACAATGGGAAGAAACATGTGTTCATAATAACGAATGACTTGTTCGATTTCAAGAAAGAAATTTCTCATAAGACACTCATTTATTGTAAAATGTGATGCGTTCTTTAAAGTGGTGTTTCGTCACCTTCCTGCTAAATCTATTATTTAATATAATACCCTTTTTTTTAATCTCTGAATGTTTTTTAATAGTTTTATAACATAAATGTGGAATTGTTTAATCGGGTATTTTTTTAACCTAACTATTTTTTGTTAATGTAATGTAATTGTTATTGTTAATGTAAGTATTGTTTATTATGTCATTTTTTTGTATGTAAGCTGTACAATACCCGAATAAATCAGTTAAATTTAATCAGAAAAGACAATAAATATTATTTTTAATTAATGTTTCACTTAGTAAATACCACTATTTCTTAAAATCTACCATGACACGTGTTTCGACGCATTCCGCATCATTTTCAAAACACGTGTCACAGTAGATTTGAAAAAATGGTGGTATTTACTAAGTGAAACATTAATTAAAAATATATAGATTTTACCACAAAGCGACTGCCGAATCAATTAATGAAAATAAATATTATTTTTGACATCTCAACATAAGATTAATGTACATATGTAATAATTAAACTAACTAACCATCACGCCACTTTCCCGCAGGGGTAGGCAGAGAGAAAAGAACGCCACACCACTCTGTCTTTGCAATTTGCATTCTTCGCATCTTCCACGTTCATGCATCTCCTTATACATACCCGCCGATTATTACGACTCCTGACCTGACCACTTTCAAGTATTTGGCATACCTGATCGTGCCATGTTTCTCTCGGTCTTCCTCTGTTTTTTTTTCTAATTGAATTCGCCTCATAAATTTGTTTTACCGTTCTTTCCTCACTCATTCGTTCTACATATCCAAACCATCTCAACACACCTTTCTTAATTTTATCGATAATGCTTATCTCAGCTTTGCATTCCATAGAATAATACTGAAGAGTTTCAAAAAATTGTGGTGTAGCTGTCAATGTTGAATGTTGTAGGTGTGTAATCAATGAACCAGCCTATGATGGCCATAAGCCATTTAAGTATCCAGACTTATTACCATATTCTTCTACATCTATGTTGAGATGTTTAAAATCTAAAATAACTCCTAATTGGAGAAACACAGACTTGTGAACAAGGATTTGGACACTCCCAAAGTGTTGTGATCCTTTAATTATAATAATGACCTTAAAAGGAATATAACCCGTAACCTCTTTTATCTAATATGCTGACCATTCACTTCAAAGGGTCAAAAAGAATATCGAAATTTTCATAAACATGTAAGGGAAGAATGACATATCGCTCACTCCTTTCAAGAACGTCATAAATTAAAAATTATCAATTTTCAGTTATGCATGTTTTCGGAATGCCCAGAAAATGTACTCTATCCCATCAAAAGTGGCATATTTTTAACTTAATATTTACCCGCTGTAGGGCAGAAAGTGTTGTTTATTTTTGCATTTTGAAGAAAAGGTATTGTTCAATTATTTTTTTAAAAATACTAAATATTTTTCAAATGGAGAAAAAACATTCAGGTTTTACCTAAAAAGATCTGTTGCACAGCAAAAAGTTCAAAAAGTGACTTGATATTTATTTTTAATACATTGTATTATATTTTTAAACTTTAAAAACGTTCTCCTGAAAAGTCAAGTTTTTTGATTTATGACGTTCTTGAAAGGAGTGAGCGATATGTGGAGGTCCTCACCAAAATATTATATTTCCAATATTGCACGAAAAAATCGTTTAAATGCAAATCTGTTATGTTTACTGTATTCTATCGAAATCTTAATTAAAGTTGCGACAAAACGTGAACAATCCTGTGTTAAACCAATATAAAATCCTTAAATCGCACCAAAACGTAACAATTTTACAGGCTAGAATTCCTGATTATTTAATATTATTTAAAATAGAAATGTAACGTTTTGGTGAGAACCTCCACATAAAATAGTATGCACGACTTTATATTAGCATTTTACATTCCAAATAGGTCTGAAAATCAGACCACCCCACCCTGTTCTTGGGTCCGTCTTGCTGTCCCAGTTTCATAAATCAGATTGGTTTTTGCATACGAGGTTCGATAATGGAGCTGTGACCATTATAATACGCGTCACGTCATTATAAAGTTTAAGTGGTCGTTAGCAAAGTTAGGTTTAGTTACAAAAACAGGCCATTATCTCTGCACCGTTCTAGAGGATTGAAATATATTGCCTCATATTATTAGGAAAATGACGGAAAATCTTGATCTTTAAACGTTTGTAACGAGAAAATATTTATATATATATATATATATATATATATATATATATATATATATATATATATATATATATATGTATATAAATATATATATATTTATATATATATATATATATATATATATATATATATATATATATATATATATATATATATATATATATATATATATATATATATATATATATAAACAAATATGTAAATGTAGATTCACAACATGTTGAGTACCTATATATGTCTAAATACTTGTTCACAAATCTAGGTTTTATCCAGTTATTTTATCATTTTTCAACATCTCAACACCCACACATCAATATTCTTCTTCGTTTATGTTGGGAGGGCTTCGTTTATGTTGGTCATAAGCCGGTCATAAGTGATCTACTATTTTTTTTGAAACTCCTACATATACTCATACATTGAATTCACGAAGCTGTACATATGACTTCACAAGAGCCATCTTTGCTGGATGGAGAAAGCTTTAAGTAAGTAGAGACTCTTTTTAGATCTATGCAAGATTTAAAACCTTGATTCTTTTCACATACAGTGAAATACCTGAAAACAATCTCTCGGGACTGGTACTTGAAGCGCAGGACTGATCATCCATCCCTACTGACCATCATAGGAATAAACTTCATGATAACAGTAGATACTATTTAGTGCCTTATGCACCATTAGATACGGAAAGGGTAGAAAAAAGCTCGCCAATTAGTTGGTTTAAAAAAAATCATACCGAGTTCATCGCCCGTCACATGCTTATAGACTCCAGACTTATAAGCGAGCAGATCTTCGTATACAGTAAAGGCACCCTCGACTGGCCCATTTTTGTAAATTTCCTGACGGATATCCTCATCTATCCCGTTCACGGAATAAGCTCTGGCTCCAAAATGCTTGTCCTTACTGTACGGCACATTATAGCTCGGCTCGCACTTCCTCACGCACGTGGGAGTTTCACCATCTAAAACATATCGCAAAACACATTTACATACTCAAACGCTAAGATGAAAGATTATTATTATTCGACGATGAATAACATCGTAGCCTACTCTAGGCTACTAGAAACTGCTGAAATGCGAATGCTTAGATGGTCAGCTAGAGTGTCTCATAGAGGCAAAATAAAGAGTTTACGAATTCATGGAAGCCTGGGTGTAACTTACATTAAAAGTGAGGTAGAATAATAGTACATCAATAGTAAGGGAAAGGAAGATCTACCAAACGATTGCCAGACCCGCACTCCTCTATGGCTCCGAATGCTGGACGATGTACAACACCTACTCTAGGCAACTAGAAACTGCTGAAATGCAAATGCTTAGATGGTCAGCTAGAGTGTCCACTAGAGATCCTGTATCACAAGTCTGTTTTTTTTGTTAGTTGGAATATATATTTTTTTATCAATCAACCCGACATTGTACATTTACTCTTTACAGTTAGTTCAATAAATATATAAATCAATTAATATATATAAGAGGTGAAAATATAAACACATTTATTTCACGTTTTGATAGAACCAGAACATCATGGTTATAATTAATGCACAAAAAAATGTTTCGATTCTGATATTTATGTTATACTTACTTTCTCCATCACACTTGGGTCTAGTTCCGTTGACGTGGTGTTCACATGGTGGGATTTCGTACGGTTGGCAACCCTGATTTGATCCGTAACTTCCTCCGGAAACCAACCCAGAACTTACCCAATATTCCCATGCAGCTCCTAAAAGCAAAATAAAAATATATCACAAATTGTTGGTACAAACGAAAACCATTCGAATAACTATGGATCTCTTAAAACTTTACTTCAAAAACTAAGACAAAAGTTAGCTTAGAATTGCTGTCAAATAATGAACAAGAGAATATCTTGGATATGTCAGTAAATACCACCTCCTTCAAGTTATCATCACAGGAATGAAAGAGAGAAGGAGAGATGTAGGAGAAAGAAGAAGGTCGTGATTAAAAAATATCAAGAATGAACTGGAATATGCAGTGGTAAAGAGCTAGATACAGGAAGTTATATGTAGAACTGATGACTAATTAGGAAGAGTACTAGAAAACAGACAAATGAGAAAATCAGACGCCAGAGCAAAAGCTGTTGGTAGATCGTATTGTCAGACTGAAATGGCAATGGACAGGTCATGTCGCGAGACAAAGAATGGACAGATGAGTATCCAGTGTTTTGCGGTGGAGACCATGGGACATGCATAGAGAAATAGGCCAGCTTCAGAAAACATGGTCCAATGACATTGTCTCCTAGTCGCGGGTAGTAAGTAGACTGAAAAAGCTCAAACAAGAGGAGTTTGGGAAAAAATAGAAAAGGCCTATATCCAGTACTGAAAAGACAGCTGACAAAGAAGAAAATAAAACACTTGAAATTGTCATCGTATTCCTGGATCTGATACACAAGCATCTAGGCTTCCTGACAAACACTCGAAAGAAAAAGACTGGAGGAAGAAAAATAAGAATAAGCTGTTTGGTAAATTATTACCTGGATATCCTCCGTTGCAGCCATTTCCACACGAGTCGCAACACGCCAGCAGATTATCGGACGAGATTCTCACATGATCAGCTCCTTTAGAATGGATGCAAATTCTGTCTGACATGGCTTCGACAGCTCCAAATGCCCAACATGAGCCACATGACCCCTAAAAACAATGAATGAGAGATGTTTATAAGTTGGAAAATTCAAAAACATATATTTTCATTTAATAATAGTTAAAAATTTAATGAAACAGAAGTTATTGAATGTGTGTAGGCGATGATAACATGACATGGTCAACCGTTTTCCAAAGTTTGCAAAGACAAAATATAAAACGTATTTTTTGTTTTCTCAATATTTTGAGTGTCCAAATTTTTGTTCACGAATTCTGGATTTTCTCTACCAACTAATATCCGGTTACGCTTTTGTGTCTTTGGCGACATCTTTTGTTAAAATTAGAAAGTGATCAGTTAAACCATCGAATCACAGGTAGTTACCACTATCAATGCTCAGACTTCCACATTCTTCTTTATATATTTTAAATATTTTAATAGAAAATCTTGAAATTTTTATAAAATTTATAGATCGTTCTTCTCTGTCTCCAAGAATAATATGGAAGTCTGGGCATTTACTGGGCTTACGATCTGACACAAACTGGTTTAAATGATCAATTAACCATTTATACGTGTAACATTGATCATTTTACCTACGATTGATAACTGCACTGATAAAATTTCTGAATTTGTTCTTATGCTTCAATTTATACCTTCTTGCACATGCTATTTCTTCGGCACCATCTATGATTGAATTTAGTTTTGAAATATTAGAAGAGAACTTCATGAAAAAGATTAAGACACTCTAAATATTGTATATTATATTTTTTTTAATATTATTTATTGATTAGGCATTAACTTCGTGGAATGACACGTTGATTATTTTAAAAAATTAAACACGTAATATACCACTTAATGAATTATATTTATATATATACATCGATAAAATTAAGAAAGGTGTGTTGAGATGGTTTGGACATGTGGAGCGTATGAGTGAAGAAAGAACGGTTAAACAAATTTATGAGGCGAATGTAGTTGGAAAAAGAAGCAGAGGACGCCCGAGGAAAACTTGGCACAATCAGGTATGTCAAATACTTGAAAGCGGCCGGGTCAGGAGTAGTAATAATCGTCGGGTATGTACGAGGAGATGCATGAACGTAGAAGAGGCAAAGAATGTTTGCAAAGACAGAGTGGTGTGGCGTTTGATTCTCTCTGCCTACCCCTGCGGTGAAGCGGCGTGATGGTTAGTTAGTTAGTTAGTTTTACTAGTTTCGATAACTTACAGATGTTTTCATCATGTGGTTTAATTTTTACCAGAAGATGAAAACATCTGTAAGTTTTCGAAACTAGTCGTATATATAAATAATACTCTTTGAGTGTTATATTCAAGTGTTTAATTTTTAAAAATAATATTTTTACACGAATATGCATGTTTTTAAAATGGCTTTTATTCTTAGCTGTAGCTACCATGTTTGTTGTGGATTCGCTTCAATTCTCGTCAAAATATAAGGGTACAAATTTATGAAATTGATATGATATTTGGATCTTACCTGATCTCTGACTTCTTTGATTGTCGGACAATGAGGCCACGCATCACGACTGTCAAAGTTTTCAGGAAGATCGTCTTCCAAAAGTGTGTAAGAAGCGCGAATAATGGGTAATTTTCTTCCTCCGGGCAATACGCCCATTAATCTATAAAATAATGGTGGTACAATTTTCCACCATTAAAAATATTAGCATTGTGACCTATTATTAGTGTTATAGGTAATTACATATTCCAAATATCAAAATTAAACATTGATTTTAGGGTCAATTTAGTTGTTTCTTTATTAAAAAAAAAAAAAATTAAAATAAAATTCGTGACAATTGTTTCGCGTGTTAGGGCATATACTGTCTGTAGTTTAATAATGCTCTAACAAGGTGACGTTATTGTCACGATTTTTTTTAATTAAAAAAATGTTACTTAGTAGACCCTAAAAATATGTGTGTGATTTTAATATTAAAAATGTTTGAAGTTTATTTTATTTCATTTTAAAGGAATACACCACAAAGCCTCTTTGTGGGCTATTTACATATTTTTAGAGGCTCGTCTGCAGGTAGGATAGTAAGGATAGGGAAGTTGAATGTGAAAAATACATCACAAACACCCAGACCAATTTCAAATAAGTAAACGTCCCTCAAAAAACACAAGTTTTTCTATAATTTACATTTGAACTAACTTTGTGATTCTCCATTTTATAATTAAAATATTACTTTATTATGAAATCACTTAAAATATTTTATTATAACTAAATTATAATGTCGACCGGTTTCGAAGCTAACCGCTTCTTTATCCGATATTATTCAGTCTGGATAAAGAAGCGGTTAGCTTCGAAACCGGTAGACATTTTAATTAAGTTGAAATAAATATTAATAGTGATTTTAGAATAAAGTTATATTTTTCTTATAAAAATATTACGCTTTATACTAAAAAAATAAATTATTGTGATACCAACCTTTTGATATATCTGTAGTCGATATCCTTACGAAAGTTCCTGCCCGCTATCCACGATGACTGCCTCGAGTTGATCGCGTGGATAAACTCGTCCGAAAAGGGATGAACGAATGTGGCAGAGAGGACGGAGGATAGGATCATCAGTACGAGGGCGCAAACCGCCCTAAACGGGGTATCCATCCTTAAAACGAGCTACTAAAACAACACAGAGACTCGTCTTAATAGGCCGAAGCGCGTTGTGAGCGTTCACTGCACGTTGAATATCAACAATGGACAATTTTACAAGTGTGAGTTGAATACTACACTAAGTCAAAATGCGATCCTAAATTGCGACGAATGTGTGGCGAAACGATGAACGATATGTGTTTGAATGGTGATACTGAATACTTGTTCACAAATCAGAATTTACACATTATTTTTTGACATCTCAACATATATAAAGAAGAATATGGAAGTATGGACATTTGCAGGACTTACGATCATAGGTTGGTTTAAGTGATCACTTTGCACGCGTGTAAAATTGCTTGAATCACTATATTTCATATAGGTATATATCATTAATGTAATGGCAAAGGGGTATATCTGTCAAATTTTTCATTTTCTAAGTTTGTTCCACAAAATGCCTAAAATAGTGCACTCCGTAATCTAGCAAAAGGATATAGCAATAGTTGCAATACTTATTTAGTTTTTTTTAAAGATATGTACATATAAAATACATAAAACAAATGAGTTATTTAATTTCACAAGTTTTTTTTGCTTTCCTGTAAAATTTGGTCTGGTACAGATATACCTTTGCCTTCACACTACCGATATATGGAGGTTCCAAGAATTTGAGTAGTGTGGTTGTCAATTATGGGTAGAATTGAAGAATGTTACACGTGTGTGAAGTGATCACTAAAACCAGCCTATGACGCTTGTAAGCCCCGTAAATGCCCAGACCTCCATATTCTTTTTCATCTATGTAGAGATGTCAAAAAATAATAAGGAATATAACTCATATAATAATAATAAAACCCTTACCCGCACCCCAGTGGTGCATAGGGCACTGCGTCATATAAACGAAGTGTTATCTTGATCGTATACACATGAATGAAAGGTGATTAGCCTTCCGCTTCAGGTGCCAGTCCAGGGTAACATTGGATCAATATTACAGTGAAAAAATCACTTATATTTATTTTACCCCCCTTGGGAATCGAACCCGGGACCTCCAGAGCGTTAGCCGAGCGTGCTGACCATTACACTACGGAGGCGGACAAAAAAACCTTTACTAACTCATATAACGCGAGATAATCCAGATTTGTGAACAAGGATTTGGACACACTCAAAATGTGGTAAAGACGACTTCATTCTGAATTCTGAACTCGTACGTTCGATCGATTTTATTAAACTTCCTTTTTTATCCTAAACACACTCGACATATGAAGAAACACACACCCATATAATAAAATTAAGCACTTTATTTAATTTATAGTCCCGTGGGATCAATAAACGAGTGCTGAGCGGGTGTAGACAAAAAAACCTTTTCTTAAAATACGTGATGTCCCGTATTTACGTTACGCATGTATACAAAATAACGTGATACCATTACGACAGCGAAATGGGGACCTGTTTAAAAAAAAAGCTATAAAAATAAGGATAATGGAGTCACATAGAATAAAATTTATTACACCATTCGGTCAAACCTCGTGTACTTTTATCATAAACAATAAAAGAGAAAAAAAGAAATTGGATTTAAAAAATATATAGAAGTACATACAAACATATTTATATATCGTAAATTTTCAGTTGCGCATGTTTTCGAATTGCCCAGAAGATGTACTATAACCCAGCAAAAGCGGCATATTTTTAACTTAATATTTACCCGCCACAGGATAGAAAGTGCTGTTTTTGCATTTTGAAGAGAATGTATTGTTTAATTATTTTTTTTAAATATACTAAATATTTTTCAAATGGAGAAAGAACCTACAGATTTTACCTTAAAAGATCTGTTGTACAGTAAAAAGATCAAAAACTGGCTTGATATTTATTTTTAATACATCTTATTTTATTCTTAAACTTTAAAAACGATCTCCTGAAAATCAAGTTTTTTGATACATGACGTTGTTGAAAGGAGTGAGCGAAATATATATATATATATATATTGTATAAAGTTTCGTTGTGCCTCTCCAAAAAAGAGACTGCGCTCTTTTGTACATTTTTTAAAAATGGTTAACATGTAATTAGGCATTGATTTTTTCTTGAGAATTTTGATATTTTCTAATTTTTTAAATTTTATTATTGAGTTTATTGTAGTATTTAATTCTTAAATATTTGTTGATGTATACATCGTAGTCGTACAGGAGAAATTGACCAACTGACAAAACGTTAAATGTTCAGGAGGGCCATGTAAGTCACCTTTGCTTGGCAAGAAAATAAACATCCATGCAGTTATTAATTTTTAACAAGTGAATATAATATACTTATGATAAATAAATCCCTTACCGCACCTCAATGGTGCATAGGGCACTGCTTCATATAAACGCAGTGTTATCTCGATCGATTACACATGAAGGAAAGGTGATCAGCCCTCCACTTCAGGTACCAGTCCAGTGTAATATTGAATAAATATTAGAGTGAAAAAAATCACTTATATTTATTAAACCCCCCTGGAAATCGAACCCGGGACCTCCAGAACGGTAGGCGAGCATGCTGACCATTACACTACGGAGGCGGATATAATATACTTACAAGTTAAAAATCCTTTGGGATTTTTTTCAGGGCAAGATTAAGCTAGTAAGATATCAAACAGTGAACGATCACGTTTTTGGAAAAAATACACTTGGTCACTTTATCCTGTATGACTACGATATACATATATAAAACCAATTTTAGGGATCAAAATCTATTTATTAATTATGCAAGCGCTAAATTAGACTTAAAATCATTTAGCTGTGTTCCGTAAACTTTGGCGAGGCAAGCTTATAATATATACAGGGCAAATTGAATACTGACTTTGGCAATACCAAAACAGGGTCCACTGTATATTAGTCTTTATCGCCCCGACCGACTATTCTCCTACCGCCTTCCCTACGCCTAAGTTAGCGTATCCAATTAGGAGTACGGTTTGAATAGGTATTATAAATTACCAAAAACCTTTATCCGAATGCATAATTTAATTAATTTCAATTGATAATGCCGCGTTACATCTTTCCCGAATACGAGTATGAACAACCATTCCTTGTGGTCTAGTCTAAAGCTTGGCAAAGTTTGTTATAACGATACACCGCTTTATCATTTATTGATTCGGCATTAACTTTGTGGAATGACAAGAAGATTATTTAAAAAAATAAAACACTTGTAATTAACCACTTAACGAGTTTTATTTTTATTTCTTGAATATTTTTCGCACAGACTTTGTGACACATTTTATAAACCATATAAAATGAAACAATTTTACTTTTTTTTTACAAAAATGTTAATATTATTAGTATATAACCACTCACCGTGAGTGGTTATATACTAATATTATTAACATTTTTGTAAAAATATTAATAAATAAGTTAAAATGACTAACCACAAAGTAGATGCTTTAAATATTAATAATATTGAAGATAAAACAACTTTGTTATAACCATTTTTTATTGGTACACTTTTTCCTACCGGTTACGACAAGAACCTTGTCATCCTCAGGGTTTATGTACTAATTCTAAAACATTGAAATACTCATAGTAAGGTTATACTTAATTACCCTTCATAGTAAATTATGGGTATTTCAATGTTTTAGAATTAGAACACAAACCTTGAGGATGACAAGGTTCTTGTCGAAACCGGTTGGAAAAAGTGTACCAATAAAAATTGGTTAAAACAAATTTGTTTTATTGTATAAAGTTAATTTTTATTACACACGACTAGTTTCGAAAACTTACAAATGTTTTCATCTACTGGTGAAGATTAAAACTAACTAGTGGTTATTATAAATAAAGGTCAAGTGATAAATAATTAAGAAAATTTAGAAATACATAATAAAACCCTTATCCGCACCCCAATGGTGCATAGGGCACTGTGTCATATTAACGCAGTGTTATCTTAATCGTTTACACATGAAGGAAAGGTGATCAGCCCTCCGCTTCAGGTACCAGTCCAGGGTGATATTGAATAAATATTACAGTGAAAAAATCACTTATATTTATTTTACCCCCCCTGGGAATCGAACCCGGGACCTCCAGAACGGTATCCGAGCGTGCTGACCATTACACTACGGAGGCGGACAATACATTAAAATTAGAAATACATTAAAATTTTAATTAAGATAAAACGTTAACGAATAATATACTGTCTCAAAATACGTCACCATTATTATCTATGTTTCCTTTTACAAAAAATCCCGTTCCTTAAAAAGAGGAACGTTTAAAATTGTCATTTAAAATTTTATTTTAACTTATAATTTGACCAGTTAATTTATTAAAAACATTTTGATGAGGCATTAAAATTGTTGTAAATACAAAAATAAATTGAAAAAATATGAATAACAAACTTTGTATAAGAAACAAAGAAATAAATTTTGTATTTTAATCAATAGCAATGTGTTTGCGTAGAATAATAAACTAATTTAATAAACACGAGATAGTGAATATTGAGTTCATAGTTCACGACAGGTCAATATCTACGTATCTACTTTATTTTATCTCCAATATTTATACTCGCGTCTTATAACATGCTATGAATTATGATATATTACAGTAAAACCACGATATAACGTAATAGTTCGGTCATGGATGTGTTCGCTAAGCTTTATTATTTTCTTTCTTTGTCACATAAGTTTAAATGAAAATGTACATAAAATAAAAAAAATTTAAATTCTGAATTTGCCATACACTCAATAGAAAATGATCACTCATTTGATATAAATAACGGTGTGAATATATTACACACATGCAAAAGAAGACTTAAATTATATTAATTAGAAAAATTATAAATTAAAAAGGCAATTTATAATAATTTACAACTAATAAATACACAAGTAAATAATTTTGCTAAAAGTCCGTTATTAAATATGTTTCCAATCACTCAACATCGCTGATCCCTTTTGACTGTAACTGCCAATCAAAACAAAAAAAAATTAAAGCCACTTGAGATCTACCCAAGCTCCTTTCCCTAACCGTCAGAATATTTTGAATTTTGTTTAAGTAGATAGTGTTTTAGTATTAATCAGTCTTGATAAAGAAGCGGTTAGCTTCGAAACCGGTAGATATTATAATTTATAATAATAAGATGTAATAATAAGTTGGGAGGATGCAAGGGAGCTGGCAGCCGACAGAAAAGCCTGGAGACAGTTTGTGGACTCCATATGCTCCACCTAGGGAGCGGATATGGTTATTATATATGTTAATAAAACATTTTTGGTGATTTTGGTCAGCCCCGTAAATGCCCAGAATTCCATATTCTTCTTCATTTTTGATGAGATATAAAAAAATATTATGAATCAAACAATACATTTTCTTCAAAATGCAAAAAAAAACACTTTCTGCCCTGTAGCGGGTAAATATTAAGTTAAAAATACACCTGTTTTGCTGGGATAAAGTACATTTTCTGGGCATTCCGAAAACATGCACAACTGAAAATTGACGAATTTCGATTTATGACGTTCTTGAAAGGAGTGAGCGATTTGTGAAATTTTGTCATTGGAATGTTACAATTACCTGTTTTATTTGCTATTCATTATTGTGAATGTATTGATGTAAATGTTCTGTTAAATTTCTATATAAATGAAATAAAAAATAAAAATTCATGACTACCGATTTCAGAGCAACTATTTCCACACTCATCAAGACAACTAACTAATAGTACATTGTCGTTCAATTGAAATACATCGTGCGGTCTGTAATTTTTTTAGATCTAGCAGACCTATAAAAACATCTAAAAACCGGTTTTAATCTGGCATACCTACACATACAACTAAAAATAAATATATATAATACTATTCATAATAAAGAAAAATGATTATTTGTTATAAGTGGAGTGGAGTTCTGGCTCCAGCCCTAATGTATGGAACTGAAACATGGTGTTAGCAAAAGAAGGATGGAGGTAGACTGAATGCAGTCGGAATGCAATTTCTCAGTGCGACAGAACCATGTGTGATAGATGTTCCAATGGTGATATACGGAAAGAATGTAAGGCTGAGATAAGCATTATCGATAAAATTAAGAAAAATGTGTTGCGAAAGATGGTTTGTGAATCGAATGAATGAAAAAGGAACATTAAAATTAAAAAAAAATAAGCGAATGGAAATAATGCAAGACTGAGATAAGTACTATTTATAAAATAAAGAAAAGTGTGTTGAGATGGTTTGGGTTGAGAGACGCATTGGGTGAATGCAGTTAGAAATAGAAGCAGAGGAAGACCGAGGAAAACTTGGCATGATCGAGTATTTAAAATTATTAAAAGTGGTCAGGTCAGGAGTCGGAACAACCGGCGGATATGTATGAGGAGATGCATTATTGTGGGAGAGGCGAAGATTGTTTGCAAAGACAGATTGGTGTGGCATTCTATTTGCTCTGCCTACCACTGCGGGAAGTGGCGTGAAGGTTAGTCAATATTTGTTTTAAATAAGTATTTCGATAGACTTACCGTTTAGTGATAAATTTATATATATATATATATATTTACACGGAGCCAAACAAAAATGGCTGATGTATCGTTTGCAACAAAAAATATATAGAAATTAAAAATACGACAGTATCTACTGGTTGAACTTGATCCCCGGAGAGACCAAATCGAACTGAAGCCAGTGGCGGATTGACGAGTGATTATATACTTGCTTCTGAATCATGTTCCATCGGTGTGAAGACGATTTGCTTACAAAACGAGTTGCTAGTTACCACAAGTACATACCACATTGATACGAATCATATTTGATTACAATACAAGCATACTTGAAGAACCGATGGATTACAGACCCCAACGCGTGTCGGAGCCATGGAGTAATTAAGAATATAAAACTTATCAAAGATAATATCGCTCACTCCTTTCAACAATGTCATAAATAAAAAATCAATTTTCAATTGCATGTATTCAGAATGCCCAGAAAATGTACTATATCCCAGCAAAAGCGGCATATTTTTAACTTAATATTTACCCGCTACAGGACAGAAAGTGTTGTTTTTGCATTTTGAAGAAAAGGTATTGTTTAATTATTTCTATAAATATCCTAAATATTTTTCAAATGGAAAAAAACCTTCAGGTTTTACCTAAAAAGATCTGTGGACAGTAAAAAGTTCAATAAGTGGCTTGATATTTATTTTCAATACATTTTATTATATTTTTAAACATTAAAAACGATCTCCTGAAAAATCAAGTTTTTTGATGTATGACGTTATTGAAAGGGGTGAGTGATATGGATAGAATGGTGAGCGTTACACGAGTGTATAAAATGATCGATTAAGCCAGCCAAATGCCAGGTAGTAAGTTCTGGGATGTTCAAAATTTCATCTTCTTTAATATAAAGCGATACGATAGACGTTTCATCATTTTATCAATTATAACCACTATTGCTCAAAAGCTATTGAGTCGGTACATTCAGCATCATTTTCAAACGCGGTGTTTGAAAATGGTGCGGAACATATCGAAATTCGCGTCGTAATAGATTTTAAGAAATAGTGGTATATAAGTAAAATTTATAGTACAAATATATATATATATATATATATATATATATATATATATATATATATATATATATATATATATATATATATATATATATATATAATATATATATACATATATACCCCTATGCTAAAATGCAATCCGCCTCCGTGGTGTAGTGGTCAGCGCACTCGGCTACCGTTCTGGAGGTCCCGGGTTCGATTTCCAGGGGGGTCAAATAAATATAAGTGATTTTTTCACTCTAATATTTATTCCATATTACCCTGGACTGGTACCTGAAGCGGAAGGCTGATCACCCTTCTTTCGTGTGTTGACGATCAAGATAACACTGCGTTTATATGATGCAGTGCCCTATGCACCATTGGGGTAAGGATAAGGATAAGGGTTGGAACGAAATGCTGATATATCAGTATAAGTTTAATATATTTTTAAATTTTAAAATCCGTTTGCAATGAACGCCAATATCGAACAAGGTTTGTAAATTCGTCTCGACTCTGATTCACGTATAGAGTTCATGCAGTCTTACTCATCAAAACTTGTGTACAAGAACATATTATTGTGGCAAAAAAATTTTTTCATGATAACAAACGTTTATACAAAACATAGTCATTTATTAAACTTTGCATGACCAAACGCTTCAAATACTTAAGATATTGTAATGACCAAATGGCGCTAAATATAGGGTTATTTTCATATTATTTTTTGACATCTCATCAAAGATGAAGAAGAATGTGGAAGTCTGGCCATTTACGGGGCTGACGACCGTCATAGGCTGGTTTTAGTGATCACTTTACACACGTGTAACATTCACCAATTCTACCCATTATTGACAACCACACTACTCAAATTCTTGGAAGTTCTATATATATGAACCAATTTAGAAACTTTGTTCTTGAATCACTACAACTTCACTAGAGACATCTATTAGTGAGATGTAAAGAAGCTTTTTAGTAAGCAAAAACTCTTATATTAGTATGTGAGGTCCGAATCCTGGATTATAATCACACATTATAATCACATTATAATGTTACACGTGTGTAAAGTGATCACTTAAACTAGCCTATGACGGTCGTCAGCCCCGTAAATGCTCAGACTTCCATATTCTTCTTCTTCTTTGATGAGATGTCAAAAAATAATATGAAAATAACTCTTGTAATTGGAGATCAACAAAATAAAAGCAAGTATTTGGACACACTCAAAATGTTGTATCTATAATATTGATAAATAAAGTTTTAAATTTAAAAAATGCCTGATTTATTTTAGGGTCGCATTTATTTTCTTCTGAAATGATAAAGGGAGAGGAATCACGCCTTGGACTTAAGAAAAGTGCACGAAGCGTTCACGGTCCCTTCTTCCATTAGATTTCATTCCTTTCGGTGCTCTAATACAGTACACGATAATTGAATCTCAAGTGACATTTATGAATCGTGTACCCAACGCGGAGCATAATTGAACAATGTCATACAGAAACCATCCTATCCACAATTTGAATTTATGATGAATGCTGCTTCATCAGTGGTATTTTTTTTATTTGCTGAAGACACCCAACGCAAAAGATCAATACGATATTTTTTGGAGAATTTTTTTCTAACCCGCAAGCAAAAAATCTATGAAAAAATATGTTAATGAATCATTCCACGTAGGATGTGATAGCTTCGAAATTTTTCACGTTAAAATTATTTATATCCATTAAAATATTTAAAAATATCGAATTATTTACATACCTAGATGAAGAAAAAAAAACAACTCGCTGAAACCATCTAAGATGGTTGAATGTGTTCATTTTACTTTTTTTTTTAGTTTCGCTGAAATTATCCAACCAATGAAATACCGAACCTGTGACCATATCGAAAAAAATCTTTACAATTTTGAATATGATACAAAGCAAACATTGTTTCTTGATGGCAGTATTAACCCTTACTGGTCCAATGTCGAATCTCATTCGACATCGATTTTTTGCTCTTAGGTCCCATGTCGGATGTTATTCGACATTTTTTTCATTATTAGTGGTTTCGCCACAGTGCGAAATGAAACTCAAAAAAATAGTTATTCGAAGGACCAGTCTTATGGTATTAACAATAAGACGACGATTCTACAAGGTTGAAATATTTAGATCGATTTGGAGTCGTGATACTCTCCCGAGTTAGTTCGACGATTTATGCTCGAACTTTCAAGTACCAAGGGACGGCGAGTTCGATAAATATCAAATAGCACGTATGAATAAAGAACTAACCTTTTATTCTTATAGATGGTCTTGATCCAGCGCTGGGATCAGGGCGATTCTCTCTTGATGGTGGTGATGGGGTCACAAAATACAGCGAGGTATTCAACAACAATTCAATAAAATACAGCGAGGTATTCACAACAATTCAATATATAGAGCGCCCGCGTGAAGAGTCAAATTACAACTATTTGTACTTTTGTTTTTTATCTTTTATTTGGGCAGTCGGGCGTCGTTCGAAATTCAAAACGTACTACCGATAAGTACCGGCCAAACCATGCCCCCCGCCTTGGAAGTTCCTAGAGCTTCCGAAACCGTCGACGCAAACCGAAAGAACCACGAACTCCAAAACGATCAAACACGAATGTTGAAGAGAGAGAAATAATATGGAAAAATATTTAAATAAAGGGATAATTAAATAATTCATTTCAATTTGAACCATAAGAGGTTTGAGGTAATTCTCTCAACACTTTCACTTGTTCGGAAACGTCCAATTCAATACAATATGAAACTTAATGCAAAAAACAAACAAACAAAAAAAAACTGAGATAAAAAAAATGCAAAAACAATAGATAAACAAACTACTATTGATTTGGAATTGGACACAGTTTAACAACTGGCCTTTTGAAGCTGGTGGTTTGGGTTCTGACCAAAGCCACTCTGGCAATACCATCGGTGCCAGGGTATAATTCTTCTATTCTTCCTAGAGGCCAACGTAAAGGAGGGATGTCGTCTTGTATAATTAGAACTAAAGTACCCACAGTTACCGGGTGATCGGGTGTACACCACTTTTGGCGCACTTGCAATGTATGCAAGTATTCCAACCTCCACTTTTTCCAATATTCTTGGACTAAACTGTCTAATAACCGTTTACGAAAACCTAGACTATAACTGTTTGTTTCCAAGGCCGGAAGAGATTGCAAAGGTGTAGACATGAGAAAGTGGGCGGGAGTAAGGACTTCCGGATGAGGTTCGCCCGATAACACACAAAGGGGTCTCGAATTGAGGAGAGCCTCTATCTGTACTAATACCGTAAGGAGTTCTTCATAAGTCAGTAATTGACTTCCTATTACTCTATATAAGTGTGATTTGAAACTCTTAATATTTGACTCCCAGATTCCACCAAAATGTGGACTATGAGGTGGAATTAATTTCCATTCTATACGACGCTTAAGCATTTCTTTGCTTATAATATTGTGGTATTCCTGCGATACGGTTAACTTATAAATATCTTCTAACTGTGCCTTAGCTCCAATAAAATTTGTACCATTATCTGAGTACAAACATGATACAGGTCCTCTTCGCGACAAAAAACGTTTGAACGCGGCTAAGAAAGTATCGGAGGATAAGTCCGAAGCAAGTTCAATATGTACAGCCTTAGTTGTTAAGCAAATAAAAAGACACAGATAAGCCTTTTGAGAACGTTGTCCGCGCTTTCTAGTGAGAGTAATGTTTAGAGGACCCGCGTAATCAACACCTGTGTGGACAAAAGCTTTTGCCTCCTGTATCCGATATGATGGAAGATCAGCCATTTTCGGAGTTGGATGTGACGGAGACATGCGGAAGCAGGCATTGCATTTATTTACTCGCCCTCTAATGACGCTTCTGGCAGAAAGAATCCAAAATCTTTGGCGCAGGATAGACATAAGGAGTCCCGATCCCGTATGTAAGTGAAATTTGTGGTACTGATCTATTATTAAATCGACCACATGGTCTCGTTTTGGAAGAAGCGCTGGGTGTTTGGTTTCAAAAGGAAGATCTGCTTTGGATAATCTTCCTTCAATGCGTAAAATACCTTCTTCGTCTATAAAGGGACTCAGACGTTTCAACTGTTTTGATATGACCTGAGACCCCTTTAATTGGCTTATTTCGTCTGAAAAATGCATGCTTTGGACCGCTCTAATAACCACCTTCTCAGCTTCTATCAAATCTGAGACTGTAACTGTCACCGAACGAGGTAACCGTTTTAAAAAACGTAAACAATATACAATTATACGAAGAAGCCTGTCCCAACACGAGACTCTTTTAGACAATTCGTAAAACTCCAAACAATTATTAACGAATGTATTCGTTGTTAGAAAAACTTTAGAACGTTTGTATTCCAATTTTTTATCTTCGGATTCTTCAAAGGAAAATTTATTTATAGGCCACGTAGAGCAATCTTCCCTAGCCCACGGTGGACCGTTTAACCACAGAGGGTGGTCAATTAATTGCGCGGGTGTCAACCCGCGAGATATACAGTCGCTTGGATTTTGCTTACCATTGATATGGTAAAAATATTTGGGATCAAGAAGTTCTTGAATCTTGGTGATCCTATTTGCGACGAATGTGTCAAAACGATGTGGTGATGAGTGAGTCCAGTGTAGAGCGACTGTCGAGTCACTAAAGGCATATATATTTTTTACTGTACACCTTGAGGAAATTGTATCGATGACAAATTTAATAAGCTTTGCTAATAATAAGACTGCGCAAAGTTCTAATCGAGCTAAAGACACAATTTTGAGTTGAGCTACACGACTCTTGGCTAGAATAAGACTTATTTCATTGGGATTATTTGGAACTTCTATGCACTTATAAACACAGGCGCCGTTCGCGCGTTCGCTGGCGTCTGCAAACCCTAATATGTTAAAAGTACATAATTCCGATTCAAAGCCTAAAAATCGAGGCAATTTAAATTCTTTTAGCAGAGGCAATTCTTTTAAGAACTTTTGCCAGGTAGTTTTTATTTCCTCAGGTGGCAATTCATACCACCCTAACTTACGAATCCATAAAGCTTTGATTAATAATTTCGCATATAAGATTACTGGAGAACAATAGCCATTGATATCCCACAACTTTGCCACCGTTGACAACATTGTGCGTTTGGTACATTTAGGTATTGGGCTACATTTTACAGAAACTGTTAAAACATCTTCCTTAGGACACCAATCTAATCCGAGAATCTTAAGGTTATCCTCTTCATTGTCAAATTTAACTTTACTAGTTAAACGATTACTTTCCGGAATAGCATTCATTACTTCCGCCGAGTTGCTTACAAATTTAACTAATTCAAAACCTCCTAATTTGAAAAGTTCAATTAGACTTAGCGCCAACTTAACACCTTCTTCCGTTGTGCGAGTGGACGTGCCTAAATCGTCCATATAAAAATCTTCGGACGCGATTTTGGTAGCGTATGGATATTTATCATGTTCATCTTTAGCTAGCTGCTTTACGGTACGCATAGCTAAGTAAGGACTACATCTCAAACCGAAGCACACGCGATTAAACTGGTACATCTTTATTACGTCATCAGTTTTAAATTCATACAGGATATTGAGAAAACGACGATCTTCAGGACGTACAATTAAATTTAGAAACATTTGCTTGATATCCGCGCTGAGTGCAATTGGAAATAATCTGAATTTTAGAATAACGTCGGGTAATTCTGCTTGTAAATTAGGACCTGGATGTAAACAATCATTCAGAGAAAGACCCGACGTAGTCACCTGACTGGCGTTTAGGACAACTCTAAGTTTTGTAGTGAGTTTGTCCGCTCGTTGAACTCCGTGATGAGGTATGACATAAAATGGCTCGTTATAATTACTAAGTGGTATGGGAGAAATAAATTTATTTTCGAGATATTCTTCCATGACCTTATCATAGTCACGACGCAGAGTGTCATTTTGGTTAATTTTGCGTTCTAACTTCTGATAGCGAAGTGTCGCAGTTGTAAGTGAATCTCCTAAACAAGATGGATCTCTATTAAAGGGTAGTGCTGTCACGTAGCGCCCAGTGCTATCCTGATGTATGTTTGATTTATAAAATTCTTCACACTGTTTTTCCTCAGATGAAAAACTTGGTTTTTCACTCGAAGGTGCTTCTTCTAATGTCCAAAATCTGGATACTAGTGTCTCAATTGATTCCTTAGAAGTAGTCAAAAAATTATGAATAGGAGGACGAGTATCGTCCTTATCGTAACTTATCAAAGAATTGGCCGAACCTACAATTTTAAACCCAAATGCGGTCTCCATAGCGTCTGAGTTTCCTGGCGGTCCACGTATTCTTTTATCTCGCAGATTTTCAGTAAAGACTTCAGCACCCAGTAATATGTCTACTGGTCTTGAAATGTGGAAGTCTCTGTCAGCTAAGGACAAGTCATTTAAATAGTTGAGAGATGAGGTATTAATCTCGGAAACTGGAAGGTTATCGGTTATCTTATTTAATACTAGTGGTTGAATACTTAAATTATAACTAGGATCATCCTGCGATTTTAAAACTAAATTTGTTACACCGTGAATTGGTTGCGAAGTATTTGACGACTCGAGTTCAGAATATTTTGTCATCCTTATAAGTGTGTCTTTAACAAAATAAAACTTCCTTTTGAAAACTTTCAAGCTCTCAAAATTCGGTTGAAAATCTGGATTTAACTTCATTTGCAACACGTTTTCATTATCACATAAGTTTTTAAATTCGGAAAAAAGATTGTCAATTTCCGATGCCTGTACTCTAAATCTAAATTCTTGTGTAATTTGCGTTTCTTTTTGACTTTGATAAACATTTTGAGCTTGTTTATGTAGCTCTTCGATTTTCGCCAAAATATAATCTTTTTTTGCTATCGCCAATTTAAGTTGTATTTCATCATTCATGTTTACGTAATGCTTATTGCAGTAGCAATATTATCAAAGGGAAACAAATTCACAAGGAATTTAAATATCGAATTTAGTATTGACACCAAATCCGAAACGCTCGCAATCGTAAATAGGTACGCTAGTAATCGTAAATATGTAAATCCGGTTCGATAGGACCAAAAATGGTTTCGCCACAGTGCGAAATGAAACTCAAAAAAATAGTTATTCGAAGGACCAGTCTTATGGTATTAACAATAAGACGACGATTCTACAAGGTTGAAATATTTAGATCGATTTGGAGTCGTGATACTCTCCCGAGTTAGTTCGACGATTTATGCTCGAACTTTCAAGTACCAAGGGACGGCGAGTTCGATAAATATCAAATAGCACGTATGAATAAAGAACTAACCTTTTATTCTTATAGATGGTCTTGATCCAGCGCTGGGATCAGGGCGATTCTCTCTTGATGGTGGTGATGGGGTCACAAAATACAGCGAGGTATTCAACAACAATTCAATAAAATACAGCGAGGTATTCACAACAATTCAATATATAGAGCGCCCGCGTGAAGAGTCAAATTACAACTATTTGTACTTTTGTTTTTTATCTTTTATTTGGGCAGTCGGGCGTCGTTCGAAATTCAAAACGTACTACCGATAAGTACCGGCCAAACCAATTAGTATTATTTATTTAAATTCCAAGCTTAAATTGTTGCCACTCGTATGTATTACAACAGTATGTGGAGCAAAGAACAGACGATTTTTTCCTATTGGAATGTAACTGTCTACCTAGATTTTTTAAAATTTTAAAATACCGGAAAGGGTTAAAACAATCCTTACTTCTACCTTTTAACATGGTGATGATATAATTTTCAGAAATTGATTTGACAGTAACATTTTTGTAATATCCATACATTTAAAAAAATAATTGCACTTTCATTTTCGGATTCACCAGATAATACTTAAATTAAAAACTTTGTACTTTTTTTAAATTACAAAATCATTTAAATGCAATAATCTCAGCTCGTCAACTTCTGGGTTGGATGGTTTCCGCATAGCATGGTCCAATTGTAACATCTCCCCTTTCTCCTTAGCGAAATAAGTTTATGTTCTATATTTATACATATATCTTAAAATCATTAACAGTCATAATTAAATTTCCTGAAAGGTATTTTATTGCATTATACTCGAGAAACTCCTAATTTAATATACCCAGGGATCCCAAGCAGAACCTCGTAATGGAAAAATGAACTATTTAATGAAGGTGTTTATATATATATGTATATATATATATATATATATATATATATATATATATATATATATATATATATATACATATATATATATATATATAGATATATATATATATATATATATATATATATATATATATATATATATATATATATATATATATATATATATATATATATATATATATATATATATATATATATATATATATATATATATATATATATATATATATATATATATATATATATATATATATATATATATATATATATATATATATATATATATATATATATATATATATATATATATATATATATATATATATATATATATATATATATATATATATATATATATATATATATATATATATATATATATATATATATATATATATATATATATATATATATATATGTGTGTGTGTAAAAAAATTACTGTCAATTTTCTTTCCCGAAGGGGGAGATGTAAATAAAATACCTGTAGATTTTACTAAGCCGACCATCACAATTGTGACAGTCGGTAAGGCACTTCGCCCAAATCTACCACCAGACGTCGCGCATGCGTCGCACTGGAAAAACAAGAGACGCCAGATAAAAATATATTGTATTTGTTGAAGTGTCATATAATAATTATAACAGATAATTATAGAATAAACTTTTATTGTCGTTTCTTTAATTAAAGCAACATATGATAGTCCTGATGAAGAGACGGGTTGAATATATATATATATATATATATATATATATATATATATATATATATATATATATATATATATATATATATATATATATATATATATATATATATATATATATAAATATATATATATATATATATATATATATATATATATATATATATATATATATATATATAAATATATATATATATATATATATATATATATATATATATATATATATATATATATATATATATATATATATATATATATATATTCAACCCGTCTCTTCATCAGGACTATCAGTACAACAAGTTGCAAACAATACTACACGTCACTACCACACTACTTTTATTAATTTTGATCCTCCTTTGAATCGAACCCGGGACCTCCAGCGTTGCAGCCAAATGTGCTTACCACTACACCATGGAGACGGACGATTTTACTTATAGTAAAAATATTATATTTTATCCCAAAAAGCCTGAAAAATTCGGTAGAAATTTGATTATTTCAGGTAGTTCCGAAATAATAATTTAATTCGTCCTCCCTTTTTCGAGTTTAATACTAAATTATTTGAGAGCAATTTCTATAACTTAAAGGGAGAGAATCAAATTTCCTGAAATTGGATTCCGACGACATTTTCTGTAATTTTGGTAAAAAAATCGTAATTTTATCTTCCACGATATTTATAGAGAAAATTAAGTTCTTCAAAGGAAGTGGGTACCAAAAAAATCTGAGATTTTGGAATTCCACTTGTGGACCCCTCCAACTAATCACAACACGTAGATGCATAGGTACATACACGGAATAGATCAGAAAAGATTTTTTTCAGATGGGAGATATGTTTATTATCTAGCTTGCTTATTATATAAAAGATTTATAGATCATTATGTGGTATTTTGTTTCTTCCAGTTATAAAACTTTTTTTTATTTTAATGTGTTCGGAACAATTGTTCCGAGTTTTGTGTGTGTTCGGAATTTTATGTGTTCGGAACAGGAGGGATAATCTAGTGTGGGCCAATCAGGAACGTGTCAGCATTTGCTTATTGCTGGGAGGAAACCACGTAAAACTTCTCAGGAGAAGCCGGATTGTTGACTGTCGTCAGCAGGCCTTCCGTTCCACTAGAAGAGGGTTCGGCATTTTGTGTCCTAGCTTGGTTTATGGTACCAATGTCCTTTACTATTTTTATCGTGTATGATACTGCCTCTCGTAAGAGTTCCTCATAAACTAATAAAGGATCTGATGTCGTCATCTACAAAAATCCTTTTGAGGGATCGTATTTCGACTGCATTCAGTCTACTTTCATCCTTCTTTTCCCAGCTCCAATCTTCACTTCCATACATTAGAGTTAGAACCAAGACTCCATTGTATACGGCCAGCACTGTACTACACATTTAAACTGCATTTAAATATTCAAGTAGGTACTCAGTTTTACTGTTTTTTTTTATTAGCATTCGCTAATAGGTTTTTATTTTTTATAACTGAATTCAGTGCAGCATCCACTATGTTCCCAGCATTCAATCTCCTTTCTGTATTATTATCAATATTTTCGTCCCTAGAAAACATACTTTTCAAATACATATGGTATACGAAATCATCTATCTGTTCCGAAATTTCCCCATTTACTGCTATTTTACATGAATTTCTTTCAATAATCATTACTATGGATTTGTCAACATTAATTAACAAAACACTTTCCTTGCACACATTATATACCTTTGAAACCAGATCCTGCAAAACTTCTCAACTATCAGCAACAAACACAGTATAGTCAGATTGCAAAGAAATCAGAGATCGCCTTTCGTCTGCACTAATGTGTAAAGGAAACTAGTCGTAGCTTAAGTTGCGGCTGTTTGGCGTAACATGGCTCATAACATTTTTATAACTAGCCTCTACCATATACAGTCACAGATTTTTCTCTATCTCTTTCCGTTACCGAGATATTCATTATCCAAATAGCCGTTTTTTTTTAACAAATTAATTAAATAATTAATTTATTGAATGGCTAATGCCTTTATTATAATTAATACATGTACTTATACAGTATCTCATATAACAATACACTAATGAATACACTTATAGAGAAACAAAAAGTCTTAAACATAAAATGAAATAAAATAACAAATAGTAAGCACTGGTAAATACACGTCTCCTTCACACACTACCAGCGAGCAGCGAGAGAGAGTGAAACATGATATCGATAAATTGATAAATGTGTTGGCAAAAAGCATCATTTTAAGTTAACTTTAAGCTATTTACAACATTTTGAGTGAGTCCGAATACTTGTTCACAAATCTGGATTATCTCCAATCATAGGAGTTTTTTCATACTATTTTTTGACATCTCATCAAAGATGAAGAAGAAATGTCAAATGATAAGATGTCAAAAAATTATATGAGAAAAAAATAATTGGAGATAATCTAGATTTGTGAACAAGTATTTGGACACACTCAAAATGTTGTAAATAAATTATCTGGTCAAATTATAAGCTTAAAATGATAAAAATGAATATGATATTTTCTAGCGTTTCTCATGTGAGTGATTATAATCCGGGATTTGGACCTCACATACTAAAAGAGTTTCTGCTCCGTAAAAAGCTTATTTTCATCTCACCAATAGATGTGTCTAATGAAGTTCTAGTGATTCAAGAACAAGGTTTCGAAATTGGTTCATACCTATATATAGAACTTTCAAGAATTTGAGTAGTGTGGTTGTCAATAATGGGTAGAATTGGTGAAGTGTTACACGTATGTAAAGTGATTACGTAAACCAGCCTATGATGGTCGTCACCCCCGTATGTGCCCAGACTTCCATTTCTTCTTCATCTTTGATGAGATGTCAAAAAAATAACTTTAAACCCGTTTATCTCAAAACTACTATTTTCAACATGCGGCCATTTGCCTTTGCACATTAGTGCTGCATTCAATCTTATTTGATAATTCTTTTACCAACTCTTTGTATCACCTCCACACTCGTATGAATAATGTCAAAGGACCTAGTGCAATTCAATGTGATCCCAGCACTTCGTACACATTTGGGACAAAGGATCAATGTACTTCATTTAAAGTCCTTACAATAGATGCTACACAGTATTAGAATAGAAAGAAGGGTCCATGAATATATCCTTACAATATCAAAGCTTTAATTTGTGACAAGCAGATAGCAGTCGTAAAATTGATAACAATCTAATCGAGTCCTTTGCTTCTATATACAATATATGTGTCGCCTACTTTCAAAATCCGCCAGATCTAATTTTATAAGATTTAAAAATAAACACTCTGTCGGAACGCCAATTGTGGGTTTTATTGTTTAAATATTTACATAATTGAAAATCCTAAAAAATACTTAAGAACAGCGTTGTATTTCATATTCCGCTATATTCATGGAACTTACCTTCTGACCCATATCGGCCAATCAGAAAGTGGGGATAAGTCAAAAATAAGATGACGTCATTATCGGTTTGTGCATCGTTTTTTTTTAATACTGAAAAATTTTCTTTAAAAAATGGGAAAAGTCTCTATTTCATAATGTTTTATCTAAAAATATACATATCTTTTAAACATAAATGTTGCTCGGAGAATTTCGCATTTTTTGTAAAATCGACTTACATGGATCTGGCGGATTTTGAAAGTAGGCGACACATATTCCTTTAAGCTCTCATATCAGATAAATTAGCCTGATATTCCTTTGTTTATTACATAATTTTTTGTATCATTTATCGTATTTCACTATTTGTCCCTGTTTTCAAACTACAGCCAATCGTATTTACTTCAAATATAAAAAATACAGTATTAGGGAAGCAGACGAGGGGAAGAGGCTTTAAGGGTGAGATCATGTTAAGGGTATGTTCTGAATCAGAATGTTCTAAAATAACATTTTAGTGATTTTTTTTTTAAATGGAAAGAGAGAAATGGAGTTATAGAATTTTGAGGTATGGTGAAATACATATTAAATGAATACAATTTTTTTCTTGAATATTTTCCGCAGATGCTTTGTGGCACATTTTATAAACTTTATGAAATTAAACAACTTTGTTTTAACCACTTTTTTTTATTTATTACTAGTATACTTTAACCAACCGGTTTCGAAAAGAACTTTGTCATTATCAGGGTTCATTAAATTCTAAAACATTAAAATAATTAAATTAATAAAAATAAAAATATTAAAGAAATAATTATTAAAAAAATAAAATCGAATCAACCGAAAAAAAAAAATCACATTTTTTTCTGACTTTCTTACTTCAGCCAGAAGAAAAATATTTTATTTGATTCTTCTTTGATTTTTTTTTCTAAAAAATTACGAGATTGACCATTAAAGTCAATGGAAGAGTGAAAAATTGTCTTATCCAAGTGTTTAATTTTTATATTTTAATTTGAAAATTTAACCTCTGTTTTTTCGCAGATTCATTCATTCGAACCCTTATCCGCACCCCAATGGTGCATAGGGCACTGAATCATTGTCGTCTGTTGTGTTGCAACAACGCAGTGTTGTCTTGATCGTTAACACACGAAGGAAAGGTGGTCAGCCCTCCGATTCAGGCACCAGTCCAGGGTGATATTGAATAAATATTAGAGTGAAAAAATCACTTATATTTATTAAACCCCTTATATTTATTGAACCCGGGACCTCCAGAACGGTAGCCAAGCGCGCTGACCATTACACTACGGAGGCGGATTATTTTTTTCGCAGATTAATATGTATTTTTTTATAATTCAAAAACTAATTAATAACAATTTTGATAGCTGTCTTTATTCCATGATTTATATTCATCCTAACTAATGGCAACGTCATAACATTTTATTATTGCTAGATCGATGGCCGGGCAGGGTATATATTTTTACGATATCGCAGCATGATAATAATGAACCCTAAGTGAAATTGATGACGCGACTTCGGTTTATTTTTCCCTATTAATTAACCAAATACCCACGCAAAATATGTTAAGGGCGGTGTCCATGCGTTGAGAAAAAATCGTTTAATTTTGACGGTTTTTCAGATTTCAGGAGCCACTATCGAAAACTCGGTGTCAATTTTTTAAAGTCAGTTCAATATATTTTTTAAAATTATTATTTTATCATATCGCTC
Organism: Brachycentrus maculatus; assembly: GCF_059751285.1. Classification (NCBI taxonomy): domain Eukaryota; kingdom Metazoa; phylum Arthropoda; class Insecta; order Trichoptera; family Brachycentridae; genus Brachycentrus; species Brachycentrus maculatus. Next base: position 22,280 of record NW_028281038.1, on the reverse strand, counting down.
ACTCCTTTCAAGAACGTCATTAATCAAAAATCGACAATTTTCAGTTGTGCATGTTTTCGGAATGCCCAGAAAATGTACTGTATCCCAGCATAAGCGGCATATTTTTAACTTAATATTTACCCGCTACAGGGCAGAAAGTGTTGTTTTAGGATTTTGAAGAAAGGTATTGTTTAATTATTTTTTTAAATACACTTAATAATTTTCAAATTGTGAAAAAACCTTCAGGTTTTATTTAAAAAGATCTGTTGCACAGTAAAAAGTTCAATAAGTGGCTTGATATATATTTTTCAAACATTGTATAATGTTTTTAAACTTAAAAAACGTTCTCCTGAAAAATCAAGTTTTTTTTTATTTATGACGTTCTTGAAAGGAGTGAGCGATATCTCTGAAGCATTCAGATCATAAAGAATGTAAGTAGACTGAGTGCTGTCAAACTGCAATCACGAAAGTGGTATTTACAAAATAAATGTTCAATTTCAAAAAATTCAAATTGAAAATAAACAATATAATGGGTGGCAATTATAAGCAAAACTAAGAAAGTAAACACCCAGACTATCATATTCTTCTTCATCTATGTTAAGATGTCAAAAAAATCCGAGGAAAAAGGAGAGAAAACGATTTGTTAAATTGCGCGTGTGTATGTATTAAAACACACTCAAAATGTTGTGAAGAAAATAACAAATCATAAGTCACGTAAAATTTTTGTCATTTTTACAAGCATTTCCCGATATGTAAAAATTATCCGAGTTCGGATCTTACATAAATCCAAACAAAAGGTTCTCTGCGATCAAGATAACTCTGCGTATAAATGATGCAGTGCCCTATGCACCATCGGGTGCGAGTGAGGGTTTGAAGAATAATGAATATACTTTAGGTTTATGTAGGTAACTGCATCCTCGAATATGCAAATCATATTTGCTTTTGATTTTTTAAAACGTCTTGTGTCGGGTTGTGGTCCCGTGGTTAGAGATACGGTCTCTCGAGTCAGAGTTTCTAGGTTAGAACCCATTCTACCACAATTTGATACCTGTTTTTAATAATGAGCCGCTTAAGCTCACAGAAATAGTATGAGATTGAAGTATTTTTGTAAATAAAATAAAAATATTTCTCTTTAAAAAAATAAAAAATAAATATACATATAAATATAATATATTTATATATATATATATATATATATATATATATATATATATATATATATATATATATATACATAATATTAGGGGTATCTCGCACTGTGGACCATGGAGAATATAGTTTCTGTGACAATTCTTCCATACTTAAACGAGGATCGGCTTCCACTTTGACCTTCAGCAGATCATCGTCGAAATTTCGTAGGCGCCCCGATTTCCGATCATATGTCAGACTTCTATCACAGGATTTACATTTTATGAACCAAAACTGACATTTATCTGGTGTTAGCATTACTACATTCACTTCACAAATTGATTTAGTCGTTTTGGTAGCATTCCAGCTTTGATCGAAAAATAATAGCATAAAATGCCGAATACGCTGTTCGGTTACATCTGGTTTCCCCATTTTATCTCTAACTATTAAAAATGAAAAATAAAACCAAAAGAACGCGGAGAAAAAGTACCATCGAATGGAACACTTACAAAGATGTTTACTTTACCACGTGCTGGTACAGACTGATCCCAAACAAGGCATGAAAAAAAATGGATTTCTATTCGGTACCCCTAATGTTTAAATTTAAGCTATTTTTTTATAATCGTCACAGTGCTGTTACCCCTTAAGTTCGCACAGAAAAACGGGTCTTTTATTTTACCCAAAAAAGGGTAACGGATGGAAAATAGTCGGCGAGGGAAAAAATTAAATAACGGGTGAAAATAAATTATTTGGTTTTACTGCGGCGTTAGAGGGGCCTTGCAAATGAACATTCGAGGACAAAAGCCCTTAATCAACTTGTTATAAAAGTGTTTTGGAAAAAATGTTTCCGCTTTATTAGGGCCTGGTAATCATTTTTGTTAATTAATTGAGCTCTTTAGATCTGGGTTTAATTATAATGCATTTTAACACACTCCTTATCATTAATTGTTCACTTTGTGTAATACCAGTTTAAGTAAACGATGAATGATAAGGAGAGAGTTTTATTACCATACCACAAAGTTAACAATGCTTTTAATATACAAAACATATTATTATTTTCATATAATTTTTTGACATCTCATCGAAGATGAAGAAGAATATGGAAGTCTGGGCATTGATGACTTTACACACGTGATTCAAGAACAAGTTTCGGATTTGGTTCATATATATATATAAATAGAACATCAAAAATTTGAGTAGTGTGGTTATCAATCATGGGTAGAATTGGTGAATGTTAAGCGTGTGTAAAGTGATCACTTAAACCAGCCTATGATGGTCATTAGCCCCGTAAATGTTTACACTTCCATATTCTTCTTCATCTTTGTTGTGATGTCAAAAAAATAATATAAAAGTAATAATGTATTTTGTGTATTAATAGCATTGTTAACTTTGTGGTATGGTAATATAACACTCTCCTTATCATTCATCTCAAGTAGAGATACATATAATTATTTTTGATTGTTTGGAAAATATTGGTTTGTATGTACATGCCTTCAAATGTACTTATCCTTTTAAAAACAAGTCGATAATAGGAAAATAAAAATTTAGGGCATGTAAGGGCGCTTGTGCACTACACGAAATTCTACTGTCCGGCAATCCGGTAAGCATGATAAAACGGATGATTAGCTTGTGCTTTTGGCCGTCTTTCTTCGGATCGGTGCGTGATCACGGTGGCGGTGCGCGTAAATTCAAAGAGGTATGGAATCTAGTTGAATACCACTTTAATTTATCAGAAGGGAAGCAAGATGAAAGCGGATTACTTTTAACACAAATTTATTTAGTTCTATCAAATTACAATCAAGAAAATACTTAAGAATAATCGCGTGATTCTAATATGAGAACAGTTGAAGTACGTGTCGATCTGAGGACGGGCGGCGACGAAGTGTGGCGGGCTCGCTTCCGTTCGTTGCTGGTCTCGTGTAGGGAGCTCGCTATGTCACTCGATTTGAGTTGCCATAGTCGATGTGTGGGTTGCCATAGTCGATGTGTGGGTTGCCATAGTCGATGTACATTATATGTGTGGGTTGCCACAGAGGCTCAACTGTCGTTATCGCTTTTATTAAAAAATAAAAAAATAAAAAAACTGGACTGCCGGACGGTAAAATTCCGTGTAGCGCACAAGCGCTGTGAGGATCTTTAAACGATTTCGGTTATAAGTTATATATAGTTTTGTTTTGAATATTGAAAGCATTAACTTTGTGGATCATATTGATATATTATTTCGAGAAATAAAAATACTTTGTGTTCTGATCCACTCACATTTTTATTAACCAACTAGTTTCGGCAACAACCTGTTGCCCTCTTCAGGGTTTAATTTATTACATTTACAGTAATAAATTAAACCCTGAAGAGGGCAACAGGTTGTTGCCGAAACTAGTTTGTTAGTAAAAATGTGAGTGGATCAGAACACAAAGTATTTCTCGAAATAATTTATATATTTAATTTTATTTATTTACTAACGAACGTGTTGAAAATCATTGTATGATAGAATTAAAAACGAAAATATTAGCGAAAAGACATCTTTTATTTTAATCTGTGTTGGGAACTTGAGGAAAAGGTATAGTTGCATTTGATCGGTGCGTGATCACAGTCCGCATAAATACAATCACGCTAAACTGTCGTAGTCGCTTTTATTTAAAAAAAAACCCGGATTGCCGAACGTAAAATTCCGTGCAGTGCACAAGCACTCTAAGGGTTTTCACCCTTGCCCTTGGTACAATATTTATAAACAAACGGAATTATTCAGCTAAACGTGTTGTTTCAACTGTTGAACAATACAGCACACTGAATTCTGTTTACATTATAGCCGACGTCATGGTAAAGAAGAAAAAAAAACAAAATTATGCCAAACGAGGTTTGTTCATTTGCATTTTTCTCCCTCCCTAGCAAATGGCCCTCCAAGCGGGGTGGTATTAATAAGCAAACCGAACTTTATGATGTCGCTCACTCCTTTCGAGAACGTCATAAATCAAAAAACTTAATTTTTCAGGAAAGCGTTTTTAAAGTTGAAAAATATAACACAATGTATTAAAAATAAAAATTAAGTCATTTATTGAACTTTTTACTGTGCAACAAATCTTTTTAGGTAAAAACTGAAGGTTTTTTCTTCATTTGAAAAATATTTAGGATATTAAAAAAAAATAAACAAAACATTTTCTTCAAAATGCAAAAACAACACTTTCTGCCCTGTAGCAGGTAAATATTGTATTAAGTTAAAAATATGCCTCTTTTGCAGGGATATAGTACATTTTCTGCGTATTCCAACAACATGCACATCTAAAAATTGACGATTTTTGATTTATGACGTTCTTGAAATGAGTGAGCGATGTATCCTCGAGCAGTCGGCTGATACAGCAAAATGCTAGGTCAGTTGTATACAAACTGATAAGTCAACGTAGCCAAACATTCACAGTACAGGGATCGAGGTTTCTGTTTTAAAAGAAAAGAAGAATATTTGTGTTTTTATTATTTACACTAATATTTCAATTTTATACTATTTCTGTGAGCTTAAGCGGGTCATTATTAGAAATAAGTATGAAATTGTGGTAGGGTGGGTTCGAACCGAGAAACTCTGACTCAGACTGAGGTGTCCGCGACACTAACCACGGGACCACAACCCGATACAAATAAAGAGAAGAAAACTAAATTGAGAGTTTTTATTTTAATTTAAAAAAATAAACATTGTATAATACCACTTAATGAGTTTTATTTCATTAATTGATTCGGCAGTCACATTGTGGTAAAATCTATCCACTTTTAATGTTTTAACTAAGTAAATACTAATCCACAGCAGATTTGTGAACAAGTATTTGGACACACTCAAAATGTTGTAAAAATATTTCAATATGTTTTAGTCGATGAAAATAGTGGTAGTTTTCAAAACTAGTCGTGAGTAATTAAATAAAACTTAAAAACTAGGTTTTATACAAGTTTTGAATACTGAAAGCATTGACTTTGTGAATCATATTGATATATTATTAGTTTCGGCAACAGCCTGTTGCCGAAATTAGTTGGTTAATAAAAATGTGAGTGGATCAAAACACAAAGAATTTTTATTTCTCGAAATAATATATTATACAAGTGCTTAATTTTTTTTTTAATAATCTGATAAATTAGTGCAAGATACCGGTCATCTATATTTGTGGCTGAGCTGGGTCCAAGGCGCCAAAGACGCGCATGCGAGCCGCGGTTCGACGATCACTGATTGTACCAGGTCGTACATTTATAGATTCGGCATTGTGCGAACGACACTAGCAAAATACACACATGCTGTCAGTTTATTTGAACATCCTTGTGTGTTTATCGATCTGGCATATCCTGCCGGAACTCTTGGCCGGGACGTCGTGTAGGATAGATTTGAATCACAGATTCTTTTGGCATGGTGCTACCATACGAAATACACACAGTCAATAATTATTACAAATCAAATATCGTAGTCATACAGGAGAAAGTGACCAAGCGATTTTTTTTTTACAAAAACGTGATTATTGACTATTTAATATCTTAATAATATAAAACCCTCATCCGCACCCAAATGGTGCATAGGGCACTGCTTCATATAAACGCAGTGTTATCTTGATCGCTTACCCATGAAGGAAAGGTGATCAGCTCTTCGTTTCAGGTACCAGTCCAGGGTAATATTGAATGAATATTACAGTGAAAAAATCACTTATATTTCTCTCTACCCGGGACCTCTAGAACAGTAGCCGAGCGTGCTGACCATTACACTACGGAGGCGGACAAAAATTTAATATCTTACAAGCTTAATACTGTCCTGAAAAAATCCCTAAGCGATTTTAAACTTGGAAGTACAATATATTGACTTGTCAAAAATAACTGACTGCATTGATGTTCATTTTCTTACCAAGCAAAAGAGCCCTCCTGAACATTTTACGTTTTGTTAGTTGGTCACTTTCTCCTGTACGACTACGATATGATAACGGTGGTACTGATTCAATTTGAGTTCAAATACACTTTTAGAATGTGGATTTTCACTTTGTGTAAGACCACTTTTGAGTTTATGACGACTAGTTGCGAGAACAACAGATGTTCTCATCAGCATGTGAAAATACAAACCGACAAGCAAAACAAGCAACAAGATGAGAGCATCTGAAGTTCTCGAAACTAGCCGTGTATATATTAATAAATTAAAAATCGGTCTTATACAAATAAGGAAGGATATGGAAGTCTGGGTATTTACAGGATGTACGACCTGTTACATACTGGTTTAAGTGATAACTTCATACACTTGTAACATTCAACATTCTACCCGAGATTGACATCCACACTATTCAAATTTTGGAAATTATATGTTCAATTAAAAAAATCCGAACGCTACTTTTAAGGCACCATCTTTGCTTGAATTCAGCAGGTTATTTATTAGTAGAGACCTTTATGTATGTTGAATTCTTCCCGAGTTATTTAACATACAATGCGACAAGACTTAACATATTTTTTTAAATATTTATCAAATTATATTTTAACCAGTTATTTTTATCTTGTGTTTGTACGTCGAAGAGTAAAATATTATATTGTGAGTCGATTTAAGAGGCTACTTCTTCATTTCGTAAAAATAACAGCGTCGAATTTACGGCTTGGCATTCACTTTCGGCACATGTCAGCAATACAGGTTTTTAAATATGTCGAAAATGTAGAAAATTTAAAGAAACGGGGGGGGGGGGGGTTTTACGGAGCTTGAAAAATATTCAGTGAAGCACGAATTCGAGAGAGCCTGAAAATGTAATGGCCTTTTAAAAAGCATTAAACCAGGCAAACAGAGGTAAGTAATGGTAGCTACAGTTATTCTCCGTACTAGGGGAAAGGGTGGTTCAAAGGGTTGGGATGAACCTGCGCGTATTGTAAAATTCCGAATATTGATAACTTTCACCTCAAAATTATTCAAAAAGTTCAATAAAAGCTGCAGGAGATCATCAATCACGGATGCTATATCGCTCAAAAATAAAGATTTTTCAGGAGAACGTTTTTAAAGTTTAAAATATAATAAAATGTATTAAAAATAAATATCAAGCCACTAACAGATCTTTTTAGGTAAAACCTGAAGGTTTTTTCTCCATTTGAAAAATATTTAATATATTTTTAAAAAAATTGAACACTACCTTTTCTTCAAAATGCAAAAACAACACTTTATGCCCTGTAGCGGGTAAATATTAAGTTAAAAATATGCCGCTTTTGTTGGGATATAGTACATTTTCTGGGCATTCTGATTTTTGATTTATGACGTTCTTGAAAGGAGTGAGCGATATATGTGCTTATGATAACGGAGTCCTGTTTTCAGCCAGGGTTGGGTTGTGGTCCCGTGGTTAGTGTAGCGGACTCTTAATTCAGAGTTTCTCGGTTCGAACCCACTCTACCACAATTTGATACCTATTTCTAATAATGAGCCATTTAGGCTTATAGAAATAGTATGAAATGGGAATATTTGTGTAAAAATTAAAATCACAAATATTTATCTTTTTAAGAAAAAAAACAAGGTTTGGAAGACCTATGTCTAACAAAGCTATAAAAAATATATAAAAATCAGAAAGAACCGGTTAATCTTCAGCATATCTACATCAATAACTAAAAATGAATATACGAGTACATACTACGTATATAAATAATTCAAACAATGAATATTACAACATTTTGAGTGCGTCCAAATAAACCAGCTTAAACCAGCCTATGACAGTCGTCAGCCCCGTAAATGCCTAAACTTCCATATTTCTCTTCATCTTTGATGAGATGTCAAAAAATAAAATGAATATTAGTTTAGGTAGGCGCTGTTGGGAAGACCCTCGAATGAGAAACTGGCGGGCTCTAACCGAGAAACTCTGACTTAAGAGTCCGCAACACTAACCGAATCAATAATCACATCCCAACACCAATTGAAACTAGCAGATCAATGGATTGAAACTAGCAGATCAATATATTGAAACTAGCAGATCAATAAATTGAAACAAGCTGATCAATAAATTGAAACTAGCAGATCAATATATTGAAACTAGCAGATCAATAAATTGAAACTAGCAGATCAATAAATTGAAACTAGCAAAAACATCTTTATACTAGATGACTTCCAAATAAAACAATAAAAAAAAATATATTCTTGGAAGAGACAGATGATATTTTCGATATCTCATTCACTTGGAATTTTTCAGTTTTTCAGTTTTTCAGGAATGAAATAACTAGGCTTCCGAAACGGATTGGCTCCGGTATTTCCAGTCGACGGATATACGAGTTCAGGGGTTGGCTTTATTATTGAAAAGGTGTGCGTCCCGTACCGCTCGTAACGTATTTCATCCCCCACCCCGATCCCGGGGATTACGTCACGGGAAGCTCTGGGGGTAGTAAAAACAATGCTTAAGGGCGGAACGGCACATAATATTATCTGTAGGAAATATTTTACCTCAGGAGACACCTGTTTCTGAAATGTGAAAAAACATACAATAATATTTTGTACTTCAATGTACCTCTTCATAAGATACTTTTTTTCAAATAAATAAATTGTAGATACCATATAATCAAAACTTGTAATCTTTTGGCATAATCAAGTATTTAAGAGTTCTTCAAGGTAGTATGGAAATGTGGAGCGAATGTATGTTTAGCGAGAGAATGACTAAGAAAATATATGTGACAAATGTGAGCGATATAATAGAACGAGGACGGCCGAAAAAGACTTGACATGATCGGATCGATCAGAACCTTAAATCTGGTGGTGTCAAAACTCTGTATATATATATATATATATATATATATATATATATATATATATATATATATATATATATATATATATATATATATATATATATATATTATTTTTCTTTTAACCCTTATCCGCACCATCGTAGTGCATAGGGCACTGTATCATATAAACGCAGTGTTATCGTTAACACATGAAGGAAAGGTGATCAACCCTTCGCTTCAGTTACCAGTCCAGGGTATTATATTGAATAAAGAATCAAAAAGAAAAGAAGAAAGAAAAATACAGTCCAGGGTAATATATTGTTGATCGCCTTTCCTTCATGTGTTAAAGATCAAGATAACACTGCGTTTATATGATGCAGTGCCCTATGCACCATTAGGGTGCGGATAATGGTTTGAATGAATGAAATGACAGAAATATAACATGATTCAAATGCATGGCGTAGGTGACGTTGTCACAATACAACCTGTGGATGAAAAGAACAGTATTTGTGTTTTTATACTGCAAAAATTAAATTTAAAATAACAGGCTCAGATTACATTAAAATTTTACAAAAAAATATTGTAAAATTCGTAGAAAAATAATTTATTTTGTGTTGTTCAAATTTCCCAGAATCTTTCGGGAGGGTATAGAGTTCAAAAGTTCAGAGTGGATGAAAAATCAAGAAAAAGAAGCAGGATAAGAGTTCTGGAAAGTTTTAATTGTGCTCCTTTAATTAAAATGATTTTATTCAGTTGTACCTTTACATTAGGACATTTAAAAATTTAATTAGAAGACAGACAAGGCTTATTTTTCAATATTATTCATATTTAAAGCATTTACTTTGTGGTTAGTCATTTTGACTTATTTATTTTTTTACGAAAATGTTAATAAAATGATTATATAACCACTCACCGAGATTTTTACGTCTACCGGTTTCGAGACGTACCCGTCTGCACGTTTAACCTCGGCTCGTAAAGCATGTCTGTATTGAAAACTATAGTGCATGTTGGTCTTCGGGTCGACCGAAAATCGCATGTGTTAGACATTTTGTGTAGTTTTGAGTGTGTAAATGGTGCTATGGTGGTGAAGGGTAGTATTGTTTGCATGCTGTGTTAGTGATTGTCCTGACGAAGAGACGGGTACGTCTCGAAACCGGTAGACGTAAAAATCTCGGTGAGTGGTTGTATACTAATTTTATTAACATTTTTGTAAAAAAATAAATAAGATAAGGTTAATTTATACTAATCATAAAAATCTTTCAAAGTAATTATTCTTGCAAACGAATTGTTTTTTTTTCACATAATTTGAGTTTTTATAACAAAATTCCGCTTAGCTGCCGTGCTGGATGTCCTGAGTTCGATTCCCAGAATAGTCAAAATAAAAATAAGTGATTTTTTGTACTTCCATATTTTTCTTCATCTATGTTGAGATGTCTAAAATCGAAAAATAAGTCCCAAGTGGAGAAAACTCAGATTTGTGAACAAGTATTTGGACACACCGAAAATATTGCGATTAAAAATAACTGGTCAAATTATAAGCCACGTGAAAAATTGAAAATCATGCTTTTAGTAATTTTGCAGTATGTAAAAATAATCGGGGTTTGGATCTTGCATACACATACATAAATGGGACTTGGCTAAATAAAAGCTTTAAGCAATTCAACATAGATGGCTATGGTAAACTTATATGTTCTGTGTCATGAGATGGATCAATATATTTAGAATTTCCGACAATTTGAGTAGTGTGGTTGTCAACCATGGGTAGAATAACCATGCCATCATCATTTGACCTGATGATGGAATAGTTATTCTGAAAGCGACATTCATGAAGTAGTGTTTTTAAAAGGTTTTACACAAAGTAAACGATGAATGATAATGAGAGTGCTAAAATTTTACTATTGATAAAGTAGCATTCGTCAAAAGGAGAAATTTGGCAAATTGGGTTGTATGGTTTCTGTATAACACGGTTCAATTAACGATCTACTTGACAATGCATAGTTTTGACGTGGTGGCCTATGCACCACAGGGTGCAGATGAGAGTAAGAACAAAATTAAATTGAATCCAAAATAAATGCACGCCAGTCAAACGCACAAACCGCTCAGTTATGGAAGCAGACCTAATATAATATGTTGTAGTAATAAGAGATATTATTTTTTTGTATATTAAAAGTATTGTTGACTTTGTGGTATGGTAATATAACACTACTACTACCACTTTAAAGTGGTATCACAAAAAGCGGATGATGAATGATAAGGAGAGGGTTAGAAATATTAGGTATTTCGTGAATAATTTTCGCAGATACTTTGTGGCACATTTTATAAACTTTATAATATAAAACAACTTTGTTTTAACCACTTTTTATTGTTTCGAGAAATAAAAATACTTTGTGTTCTGATCCACTCGCATTTTTATTAACCAACTAGTTTCGGCAACAACCTGTTGCACTCTTCAGGGTTTAATTTATTACTGAAACCCTGATCTTTTATTACTTAAACCCTGAAGAGGGCAACAGGTTGTTGCCGAAACTAGTTGGTTAGTAAAAATGTGAGTGGATCAGAACACAAAGTATTTTTATTTCTCGAAATAATATACCAATATGAACCACAAAGTTGATGCTTTCAATATTCAAAACTTTTTATTGGTTTATTTTCTCCAACCGGTTTCGACAAGAACCTTGTCATCATCAAAGTTTATGTACTAAATTCTAAATTATTGGATAAAGTGTACCAATAAAAAGTGGCTAAAACAAAGTTGTTTTGTTTTATAAAGATTAGGTATTTGATTGAATGATCAATTTTATTTTCCCCTAAAATAAAAATAAAAGAATTAAAACCAATAAGAAATTTATTGAACATACATCTTGAGAAGAGCTCTTTACGGAATCAAACGAAAGAGGGATGAGAGATAATTTTTTTAGCAACATTCGCAAGCTTCGAAATTTTTTCCATTATTATTTTATCTTAGGGGTCATCGACACACTGAGTTCACTGTATCACAAATATGTCACATATTCCAACTAACGTCTGTGATTTACTGCCGAAGAAAAATTGCAAAAAATATATATATGCGTTAGCAGATCTCACCCCTAAGCTGGCATCAGGGGATGTTTCGTATAGGAAATACATTCATATGAGCTTTCCCCCATTCTTTATTAACGTTTTGTTGTCTGATATTTTCTATTATAAAAACACAAAATATAATAAAAAGGTATATTATTGTATATTTTGCACGCATTGAAAAGTTGAAAAAATAATTAGGAAAATGAGGATATTAATGATTTTTTTTAAATGAAAAAGAGGCATGTACCTATCGAATTTGACATATCAATAGTGCTCAAACTATTTTAGCACTGGGACCTACTTTATAGCTTTTAACTTTCTCGCGATCTTACAAGAGATTTTTTGCCATCTTCATCATACTTAAAAAATGGTATATAATTTAGTATCTGTTTTAATAACTCAAAACACATATTTTTTTCATATTATTATTTCATGTTCAATGGAGCAAAAGTAGGAATAAAAATAATACTATGTTTTTAGTATTCTCATTATATTTTACAGACATGTATTAAATTTGATAAATCAATAGTTCTCAAACATTTTTTGGGCTGGGACCTATATTCTAGCTTTTAGTTTTCTCGCGATCAATTTTTTTTTTAAATTTCAAAAAAAGTTACGAAACTTCATCGTACTTAGAGACATTAAATCATAAATTATCCATTTACTAAAAAATAACATAAAAGTATTTATTCTCATATTATTTTATATTTTAAAGAATAAAAAAAATTACAACAAATGGTACTCTATTTTAAGTTTTCTTCTTATATGAGATTTTCATAATAAATAAAAATATTTGAAAAATAAAATTAAATAACAAAACTCAGCAGCAAATAAGATACATCAAGCAATTAAGGGTTATATAAAAAAAAAAACTAACTATCGCGCACCTCCCCGCAGAGGTAGGCAGAGAGAATAGAACGCCAAACCAATCTGTCTTTGCAAACAATCTTCACATCTTCCGCATTCATGCATCTCCTCATACATACCCGTCGATTATTCCGACTCCTGACCAATTAATATAACTAAGGGTTATAACAATCAGATAATAACCAACCAACTATGAAAGACCCCCCCAACGTCCATGAATACGTGAGCAGATTTTTCGTGTCGGAGATTTCTTATTACGCACGATGCGTCGTGATTTATTGGAAAATATAATAAAAGTTTGCCGATCTCGCTCAATTAGTTGTAGTTGGTCCGATATAGATATTACTTGAGTCGAGATGTAACTCGGGAGATGTAATACGGACGATGTATTGGGAATGATAAATCAAGACGGGCAAAAACGTCAGGAAAACGAATTGTTCCAATAAATAGAACTAACAAAAAATAATCATAAAAAATGTTAAAATATTTATTAACATTATTAATATTATTTATTATATCGGACGCTGGATTATTCGCTGTACGGATGAGATGTCAATATATATATATATATATATATATATGTATATATATATATATATATATATATATATATATATATATATATATATATATATATATATATATATATATATATATATATATATATATATATATATATATATGTATATATTTATATATATATTTATATATGTATGAATTCATAAGGAATTTTGAATTTTAAAATTTAATTTTACTTTAATAAATTAAGCATATGAACCATATTTAACAAATCTTTTTTATGTGTTAATTTTTAAATCAAACACAGATTTTTTGAGTCAAATAAGTTATTTTTTATTAACAAAAACACACTTAAAAAATATATTGTGACAATTGTTTCGCCTAGTTAAGGCAATTTTAAACATTCAAACATTCGTTTGAAAATGCCATAACTAGGCGAAACAATAGTCACAATATTAATTTTTTATGTGTTTTTTTTAATAAAATACAACTTAGTAGACTCAAAAAATCTGTGTCTGATTTAACATTTAATACATAAATTGAAATGGAGTTCTACAAATTAAACGCCAAATCAATAAATATAATATATTATTTTTTGACATCTCATCAAAGATGAAGAAGAAAATGGAAGTCTGGGCATTTACGGGGCTGACGACCGTCATAGGCTGGTTTAAGTGATCACTTTACACACGTGTAACATTCACCAATTCTACCCATTATTGACAACCACACTACTCAAATTCTTGGAAGTTCTATATATATAAGAACCAATTAAGAAACCTTGTTCTTGAATCACTAGAACTTCACTAGAGACATCTATTGGTGAGATGTAAAGAAGCTCTTTATTAAGCAGAAACTCTTATATTTGTATGTGAGGTCCGAATCCTGGATTTCAATCACACACATGAGAAACGCCAGAAAACACCATTTTCATTTTTATTACTTAAGCTTATAATTTGACCAGACAATTTATTTACACCATTTTGAGTGTGTCCAAATACCTGTTCACAAAATCTGGATTATCTCCAATTACAGGAGTTATTTTCATATTATTTTTTGACATCTCATCAAAGATGAAGAAAAAAATGGAAGTCTGGGCATTTACGGGGCTGACTATTTCCGCCCCGTAAATGCCCAGACTTCCATATTCTTCTTCATCTTTGATGAGATGTCAAAAAATAATATGAAAATAACTCCTGTAATTGGAGATAATCCAGATTTTGTGAACAAGTATTTGGACACACTCAAAATGTTGTAAATATAATATATTTTTTAGTTTATTACACATTTCCTTTAATGTTAGTTAATTATTGTTATTGTATTTTTCTTCTATCTCTATCCTCTCTTATGTCACTTACTTATGATATTAATATGTATTTCGTTTGTTGGAGCCAAAAACGAACGGAGGCTTAAAAAAACACATGATTATAACATTTCTATAATTGGAGATAATCCAGATTTGTGAACAGGTATGTATTTGGACGCACTTAAAATGTTGTCAAAACTACATGAGCCCAGGCGTGAGGGGGTGAACATTCACTGATTGATGACGCAATTCTGAAATCTGAAACTTTACGCATCAATTTTAGAGACTCTTAATGACAAAAGTTGCTCGGAATAATGACTAACTATGGATATTAAGTAAAGTTACCTAATGAAACGTGTGAATCCGTAAGTACTCGTGTCAAATTTTATGAGGTGGGTACCTCTAGTTCAAAACTATACAGCTATGTAGAACTAAAACTTTGTAGAGCTGCGTTTCCCAATCGATGGGTCGCGATCCCGTACCGGCTTGCAATAAAAATGTCGTAGCGTCACGGCGAAACAAAAATCATCAATCATTTCTTTTATTTTTCATAATATTTCGCTCACTCCGTTCAACAACATCATATATCAGAAATCGTCAATTTTCAGTTGTGCATGTTTTCGGAATGACCAGAAAATATACTAAATATTTTTCAAAGGGAGAAAAAACCTTCAGGTTTTACCTGAAAAGATCTGTTGCACAATTAAATGTTCAATAAGTGGCTTGATATTTATTTTTAATACATTGTATTATATTTTTAAACTTTAAAAACGTTCTCCTGAAAAATCAAGTTTTATTTTATTTTTTATTTTATGACGTTACTTGAAAGGAATGAGCGATATGTGACACTTATATATGTAATTAGTTTTAAATAAATAAATAAAAAAAAAACAAAAACGTTTGTTTTTTTACTTTTTTCCCAGACATATATTTCGAATAATGTGAGAACGATTTGCACGATATTGATACTCTCAAATTAGAAGACGTTTGGGGCAGTAGAATAAATTGAACGATTTCAGGACCTTCCTGAATTAAGAGACTGACATTTCAAGCGTACGTGTGCGCTTAGCGAAACAGGATAGTGAAAGAAAAAAATACTATTTCCATTGTAAAATTGATTACATGTTGTGGTAATTCAAATCAGTAGGCGGTATATTTAATTACATATACATATGTATATATATAAAGTGGTAATAATTTTATTTTGTAAATTGGGTGTAAATAATATGTAAAGTGGGTGTATAATAATAAAAAAAACAATGTGTTGCTTTGTAAGTAAAGTTTATAATTAAAGTTTATTCTTAATTTATCTTTATAATATTTTTCTATCTATCTATCTGATTCTGACAGTTCAGAATATTATATTTTTTCTATCTGATGTCTTTTGTTTTATTCAGTGCGACGCATGCGACATCTGGTGGTAGATCTGTTTTATGTAGGTACTATATGTACATAAGTACTTAATAAAATGTATAGGTAGGTACCTATGTAGGTATTTTATTACATATATAAATATAAGCATATATGTAACTCCTAAGAAATTTGTGTTATGAGTTACGTTGTGCTTTTAATAAAGACGATTTGTACCTAAATAATGGTATGTAAAAAAAAACACGAAAAAATTAAATTGATTTCAATAAAAATAAACTGTTTTACCAACATACATAACTAATAAGTGTAAGTACCTATACAAGCACAAGAGCTTAGTCTCTTTATAAAAGAGAACTGCGTTTCTAATTTCAAGATATGGAAATGTTTAAAAAATGAATTAAAATTAAAAAAAAAAACTTTTGCAACTTTTGTATTTTTTTTTCCTCTAACCCAAAGTAAATTTCATCGTCATTTTCTCGTTTCGACATTTTGTTTTCATGATTTATCATATTATAAGAAGAAATATCAAATTATTTTATAACCAGATTTCTTTTTCATATCCCTAAAGCATATAAATTCTATATATCGTAGTTTTCTTATTTCACAATACATTTGATTCATTCATACATTGAAAATATTCTAGAAAAATACAAAATGTTAATATTTGTACATAAATGTTAGAAATTTCTAGTCAAACCTCGTCTTATTTGTCCTGATGTTTGCCCGTAGCTTGTCTCATTATCGCCGGAAGATCATCACTTACCTGAAAAGAACAAACAAAATAACTCGGTTAAAATCATGTTGGCTAAATTTTAGTATTACGTCATAATTTGGCATTAGCACATTTGCATACATTTCTCTTTTATAAATTTTTCAACTGTACATAGTTACTAATTTTCTTACTATTTTGTTGACATCTCACCAAAGATGAAGAGGAATATGGAAGTCTGGGCAGTTACGGTGCTGAAGACCGTCACATTCACCAATTCTACCCATTATTGACAACAACACTGTTCAAATTCTAGGAAGTTCTATATATCGCTTACTCCTTTCAAGAACGTCATAAACCAAAAACTTGATTTTTCAGGGGAGCGTTTTTAAAGTTCAAATATATAATACAATGCATTGAAAATACATATCAAGCCATTTATTCAACTTTTTACTGTGCAAGGTTTTTTCTTCATCAGAAAATTATTTAGTATATTTAAAAAAATAATTAAACAATACCTTTTCTTAAAAATGCAAAAACAACACTTTCTGCCTTATGGCGGGTAAATATTAAGTTAAAAATATGCCGCTTGCTGGGATATAGTACATTTTTTAAACATTCCAAAAACATGCACAACTGAATATTGACGATTTTTGATCCATGACGTTGTTGAAAGGAGTGAGCGATATATTATATAAATATATACGTGTGTGTTTGTTTTCAACAAGACCGGCAGAATGGTGACCGCACGAAACTCAAAAGTGGTCTTACACAAGGGTTTAATTTTGATATACAAAGTTTAGTTTCTCATTTGAAATTTGACATTCAGAGTTAATATTTCAGCACGACCAATAGTAATGTCCTCGATTTATTCGCAAAACGCACGAAAATCGTTACAACTTACAACCGGCCCCGGTTTTGCGGTGTGTTCATTCCCCGCCCTAAGCCCCGATGAGAAATGAAGCCGTAAAAATGTTCTCTACGTATATTTATTAATATGCGTATACATCTCGCCTTGTAAAACGGTGCGACGTCGCCATAAAACAGCCAAATAGCATACGTGACCTATACGCTATCCGCGGCACATAAAGCTCGCCCTGAAACCTTACCCCCATTTCGCGAAACACCCGTGAAAGACGTGAAATATTCCGTACCTGTTGAGTTTCATATTTTTATGAGAATTATTCATACCAAAATACAGGGAAATGAGACAGTACTTAAAAGGCTATTTATTCGAAATCAAAAATTGATTTATTTAATTAGCTGACTTCTTTTGTGATCTCAATCATGTGGATTGGTCTGCAGCAACAAATGTTTTTTTTTTAAGATGGGAATTGCATCAAATTGAAATGTACAAGGTTTATAGATCATTTAGTGGATTTTTGTTTCTTCTAGCTAATTAAATATGTTTTTATTTGAATCTGTGTTGGGAACAGGAGGGATTATCTAGTGACCAACAAATGATACCACCTTTGCTACTCTGGTCGATTTTGCGAAACCCTCTTCAGCGCCTTATACGTTGAACAGCCCATATCCTCGTACTAGTGGCAAAGATGTTTGCGGCGTGAAAAATAAGCCGACTTATCACAACTCCGGATTATTGGCACTGTAAGAGTTTCTCATATTATTATAATTATGTTTTTTTTGACATCTGAAGATGAAGAAGGATATGGAAGTATGGGCATTTACGGGGCTGACGACCGTCGTAGGATGGTTTAAGTGATCACTTTACACGTGTAATATTCACCAATTCTACCCATTATTGACAACCACACTACTCAAATTCTTGGAAGTTCTATATATATGAACCAATTTAGAAACCTTTTTCTTGAATCACTAGAACTTCACTAGAGACATCTATTGGTGAAATGAAAATAAGCTTGATTATTGAGCAGATACTCTTTTGTTAGTATGTGAGATCCAAATCCTGGATTTAATCAAATACACGAGAAACGCAAGAAAATATAATTTTCATTTTTATTATTTTAGCTTTTAATTTGACCTGTAAATTTATTTACAACATTTTGCGAGTATCCAAATACTTGTTCACAAATCTGGATTATCTCCAATTATATGAGTTATTTTAATATTATTATTTGACATCTAATCAAAGATGAAGAAGAATAGCCTAATAAATCTCCAGACTTCCATATTCCTCTTCATCTTTGATGAGATGTCAAAAATTAATATGAAAATATCTCTCACAATTGGAGATAATCCAGATTTGTGAACAAGTATTTGGACACACTCAAAATGTTGTATTTCTCATCTTATTAAAAAAAAACTGTACGATCGGCCACTTTGCTTGGGTTTCTGGTTCGACGTTTTCACCAAGGACACTTCAATGTCGAATCTCATTCGACATCGATTTTTTTCCTCTTAGTCCCATGTCAGATGTTATCCGACAATTTGCCATCATCAGTATTATGTATTTAAATTCCAAGCTTACATTTTTGTCACTCGCATCTATTACAACACTATGTGGAGCAGAGGACAAAAGATTTTTTTAACTTAATGTAACTGTCTATCAAGATTTTTTTTTTAAATTTTGGGGGACCGGAAAGGGTTCAATTTCATAACTCCCTCTATACTGACTGTAATAGTTTCCGTATTAAAAAATAGGTCGCTGCCTTTTTTCAATTTTCCGTCCCCTCGCGCTTTCGACACTCTTCTACTCTTCCTGTTTTCCTGGTATCTGGCTGCGACCAAGCGGTCCGTGAAATCACCCACAAAGCTGAACGTGATGCTAACTGACCCGTTTCTGTTCCAACGTGATCAATATCATCCTTCCTGCCGCGTTTTTGGTTATTTGCATGAAAACAGTGCAAAGGATATGAAATCCAAAACACAGTCACTGGCCAAAAAACAACAGGCATCCTTGCTGCCGACACTGCAAATTTAAAAACAATATTTTGAGAGTGTTTAATTTTTTGTACGAACTGCTAGATTTTAACCTGCAAAGGGTTATTTATGGATATATATATATATATATATATATATATATATATATATATATATATATATATATATATATATATATATACTACTACTACTACTACTACTACTACTACCATCACGCCGTTTTCCCGCAGGGGTAGGCAGAGAGGATGGAACGCCACACTCTTCTGTCCTGATATACACTCTCGCCTCCTTCACATCCATACATCTAGTCATGCATGCCCTCCGATTACGCAGACTTTTGTCACCGCCAGATTTTAGGTTCTGATTGATCTGATCGTGCCAAGTCTTTTTCGGTCGTCCACGTTCTGTTTTCCCTCTCACATTCGCCACAAATATTTTCTTAGTCATCTCTTGTTATCCATCCGCTCCACATGTCCATACCACCGCAAAAAACTCTTCCTAATCTTTTCAATTATTCCTCGTTCAGCCTTACATTCCTTTCTTATATCGTCGTTTTTAATTCTGTCATACAATGATTTTACACACATTCGTCTGAGGGAGCGCATTTCAACATACTATCCGGATAATGATATAATTATGAATATATTACATGCGTGGAATAAAAACTGGAATCGACTAACCTAACCTAACCTAACGAATAGAACGCCGCAAAATTCTGTCTTTGCAAACAATATTCGCCTCTTACACATTCTACATCTCCTCATAAATACCTACCGATTATTCCATTCCTGACATTACTTCTTTCAAATATTTAACACTTGGTTTTTGTCGAGTAAACTCGAAAATTGAATGCAGACGAAATGCGATATCTCAAAAGAATATGCGGCCAAATGCTGAATGATAAATGTTCGAATGGTGATATGAGGAAAGTATGCAAGGCTGAGAAAATTATCGATAAAATTATGTTCGGTCTATTGAGATGGTTTAAGCGTATATTTCAGAGGAAGACCGAGGAAATCTTGGCATGATCAAGTATTTAAAATACTCGAAAGTGGTCAGGTCAGGAATCGGAATAATCGGTGGGTATGTATGAAAAGATGCATGAATGTGGAAGAGGCTTGCAAAGACAGATTGGTGTGAGGTTCTTTTATCTCTGCCTACTCCTACGGCAAAGCGGCGTGATAGTAAGTTAGTTATAAGTCGAAGGCTTCGAAAATATTGTAGTATTTCATGACAGGAATCGGAATAATCGGTGGGTATATATGATGAGATGCACGAATGTGGAAGAGGCTTGCAAAGACAGATTGATATAGCGTTCTATTATTTCTGCCTACCCCTACGGTGAAGCCACGTGATATTTAGTTAGTTAAGTCCTAAGACTTCGAAATGTATAGTAGTATTTCAAAATTACCGATTTATTTTTTTAAATAATTCGATTTCCTTTTTATAAAGAAACATGACACTTACAAGCTTTTAAAGTTTCCTTGAATTTTTAATTTGCTACACGAATTTACGGCCGAATATACGATATTCAATTAATACTAATAAAATTTTATTGCTTCTAAGGCTGTATACTCGTAACATACGTAAATTAGTTTATCTAAACAAAATCAAATAGTTATAAAAATAACATCTACGAGATAAAAGGTCAAATTGTATCCCTTTCTTGTTAAGGTTTATCTCGTTTAGCGATCAGACATATCGCAGGTAAATCAATATCCTTTTGGATAGTAATTGCGTCCTTGATACAGTAATTTCAATAAAACTGAACATTAATTGCTGATTTGGCCTACATGTAGTAACCCCTTAAGCCCCGACTGAATTGAGTCGGCGGTCACTTTGTGGTAAATCTATTCAATTTTAATTTACATTTTGTGTGGTAAATACCACTATTTCTTAAAATGTATTGTGCATCGAATAGATTTAATATTATTTATTATTATTTTTCAAAACATATTACATACATAAGTCATATATATATATATATATATATATATATATATATATATATATATATATATATATATATATATATATATATATATAGATAATATTCCCGATGAGAAGTTTCTATTTCTCATTTTGGGACATGGGATTAAGGTTAACAAGACTGGAACACAAATAATAAGGTTACAAAAATTAAAAAAAAAAATCCAAAACTAATACTTGGCGAAATATAAAAACAATAAACCGGTATAATAAATAAGCAAAAGAAGCATATTTAAAAGAAACAAATGAGAAAATTACAAAATATAACCAATGAAAATTATACGAATAGATTTACTCAAAATGTTGTGGCTTAACAAATAATCAAAAATAGTTTTAATAAAATAAATTGAGTTTTGTAAACCAATCGTAAATCTATTCGAACTAACTAGTCAATAAGTTCGTTCGAGTAGATTTACAAAAATTAAAATTGAATTTTTAATAATTGTAAAGGCACAACATTTTTTTTTAAATTACCTAATATCCAAGTGACTCTGAAATCTAGTTAGGGCTTATTCAACACCGCTTATAATGACGCTACTCAGGCTTAATTTTTTTTTGTTTTATAGCCCATGCCTACTCTTGGTATCGTGAGTGGATTTACTCTTTATGTTTAAAGTAACTATAATTTCATGAAATTCATGAGTGAAAATTCTAGACAAAAACACCCACTAGTCATATTTTGAGTCCAAATCCTTGTAGGTACATACATATCTGGATTTCTCCACTAAGAAGTTATTTCTGCATTGACATCTCAACGTAGATGAAGAAGACTATGGATGTCTGGATATTTACAGGGGGTACGAC